>NW_022912394.1:0-1289 GCF_012274545.1 Fukomys damarensis
AAAAAAAAAAAAAGTAACTAAAATAGGTAAACATAAACATTAGTATATCTTCTTGCTTCATGTATTTTAAAGTTAGAAATAACTATTATTTCTGATATATTGATATTATTATAAAATCTCCATCTCTCATCACATTTTTTGTCTAGAAGTCTATTTTGTGTATTAGTATAGGCACCCAGATCTTTTTTGATTAGGGTTTACATGATACATCTTTTCTCAACATTTTATTTTCAACAACTTTTTACCTTTGAATCTAAAGTGTGTCTCACATAGACAGCATATAAGTGGACCATGCTGTATTTTTAAAAATCTATTTTGTCAACTTCTGCCTTTTAGTTGGAACATTTCATCCATTTATATTTAATGTAAATATAATTCTGTTTATATATATGAAAGTTCAGAGCAACACTATTTACAATAGCCAAGAAATAGAAACAACCCAGATATCTATTAACTGATAAATGGATAAATAAAAAGTAGTATATCTTTACAATGGAAAAGTATTTGGCAACAAAACATACAATCACATGTACAGTACTATAATAGGAATCTTGGGCTGTGGATGCAGCTCAGTGTCACAACACCTGCTTGGCAAGCACTTGGTCCTGAATTCAATCCCTGTACCAAAAACAAAACAAAACAAAACTTGAAAATATTATGTTAAGTAAAGGAAATCAATCACAAAAGACCTAATGCTGTACAAGTCCATTTATATGAAATTCCCAGGATTAGAAAATCCACAGAAACAGAAATTAGCTTAGCTTCTGAAGGACTGAGGGCAGAGGGGGAATAAGGAGTGATTGCTATTGGGTATGAGGAAAATATTCTAAAGTTGGTACTGACAGTTGTTCAACTTTGCAATATCCTGAAAACCATCTCTGTGTAAGCTTAAAAAGAATGAATACTGTACTGGTTTATTCTAGGAACCAGGATAATAAGAATAGCCAAGTAGACTGGCAGAGAATGCTCACTGTCCCTATTACTCAACTGCCTTCTTTTCTTTTAATGATAGAACTCTTGAGTTTTACCTGGGTTTGGGCGGACCCATTAAAAGCTTGCATTTCCCAGCCTCCCTCACAGCCTGCTGCGGCCATATTACTCAGTTTGGGCCAATCACATGAACAGAAGTGAGATGTGACCCTCCTAAATTTAGATCTGTGGACAAGACAGCTTGGTCCCAGGTAATTTCACAGAGAAGAAAAACACCCTAGACTGACTACTTTTGGACTGTTTTGTGACAGACATCAAACCAATATTTGGGGAGTCTTTGTTATAGTAGGTTTTTTTTT
>NW_022912395.1:0-239 GCF_012274545.1 Fukomys damarensis
AAGAATTTTCTCATTTATTTTTGCAAAGAGTTTTTGTGCTGACGTTTTCATTTTGCAGGTCGGTATTCTGAAAACCATCTGAGAGAAAATCGCTATTGGGAACTTCGATTCCAGAGTTGAGCTTTACATAACACTCATTTATTTGATTGATTTGCATGACATCCATTGGAATATTTTTCTTGTTATTCACTGACATTTTTCGAACATTGTGATATTTTCATATGGACTTTTATTTGTTT
>NW_022912396.1:0-540 GCF_012274545.1 Fukomys damarensis
CTCCTTCTGCTCTCTGTTTCTCTGAATTTATCTTAAGATAAGTGAGATGGTGCTGTATTTGTCTTTCTCTGATCATATCAGCACAGTGATCTTTGAGTCCATGCATGTTGTTGCAATGCAGGATTTCTTTCCCTTTATGACCAGATAACACCCCATTGTAACACAACATCACTATATATTTGTCTGTTGACAGAAACAGGCTTCTCTGTATATTGGTTATGCTGGATAACTCTGTTATTAACGCCGGAGTGCAGACATTACTTCCACTTACCATCTGTAGCTCTTCTGGATATATACCTAAGAGAAGGATTGCTGGATCATGTGGTGGGTTATTTTTAATTTTTAAAGAGTCACCATACTGTTTTCCATGAGTGTACTAATGTACACTCCCACCAAAAATGTATAAAAAGTGTCTGTTGCTGTGTTGTTTCCTCCACATTCTAGCTTTTTTTTTTTTTTCGCTATGCAATTAAACTCAGGGAGTATTTTGAGAAAAGTTTCTTACATTGAGATGTCTCACAACACTAAACTAACTGTACA
>NW_022912397.1:0-1308 GCF_012274545.1 Fukomys damarensis
TTGTTTTTTGGTACCAGGGATCAAATTTGGGACCTTGCACTTGTGAGGCAGGCAGCGGAACCACTGAGCCAAATCCCCAGGCCCCTTTATTCATTTTTAATTGGCTGTTAAATGTTGAGTTAAAAGAGTTCTTAATGTGTTTTGGATACTAAACCTTTATCAGATATATGATTTTATAAATTTTTTCTCATTCTGTGGGTTGTCTTTTTGCTTTTAAAAAATATAGCAGTCGTTAATTTATTATAGTTAATATAAAATCAGCTCAGTTACCTGTGGTGAGTGTTTTACCATTACAATAATTAATGCAGATCTATACATTTAAACACATTTATTTTAGTCTCCTTTCTGTAGGATGACATTTTTAAGCTTTGTGATTCCTTCTATTCATCATTTACATTAATATGAAATACTTCGGCATTAACTTTTCTAAAGCATCTGGTGAAATACACTTAACATCGAGTTTATCACATTAACTGCTTTTAAGCGAACCTTAGCATACATCAGTGGCATTGAGTACATTACTGACCGGTGAAGCATTACCGCTATCCGCAGAACTCTTTCATTTTCCAAAATGGTAATTCTACCCATCAAACTAACTTCTCCTGATCCCTCTTCTCCCAGACCCATGTGCCACCATCTTTTTGTCTGCTTAGCTATTGCACAGAAGTGGAATCATATACAATCTTTATCTTTTTGTGACTGCCTTATCTCATTTAGCATAATATCCTCAAGGTTTAGTTACAGGACTAAGAAATATTTTATTGTATGTATAAGCCAAATTTTGTTTATCCAGTATATATTGATAGACACTTGGTTGCTTCCACCTTTTGGGCTGTTGCAAATAATGCTATTATCAACATGGGTGTGCAAATTTCAGTTCCATTCCTGGTTTTCAGTTTGTTGTTGTTGTTTTTGTTTTGATACCAAGGATCGAACTTGGGTCCTTGAGCTTGGGAGAGGCAGGCAGTGGAACCAATGAGCTAAATCCCCAGCCCTTAGTTTTTTTTAGTATAACTAGAAATGGAGTTTTTGGATCAAATGGTAATACTATATTTAACTTTTTTTGTTTGTTTGTTTTGTTTTCTGAGACCGAGTTTCACTATGTAGTTCAGACTGGCCTTCAAATAACTAGGTAGCCCAGGCTGGCCTCAGACTCATGGGGATCCTCCTGCCTCAGTCTCCCAAGTGCTGGGATTTCAGGCGAGCGCTACCATGCCCAGCTTCTATGTTTAACTTTTTGATGAGGTGCCTACCATACTGTTTTCCATAGTAGGTATACCAATGGTGAAGACTACACCATTTTACCTT
>NW_022912398.1:0-268 GCF_012274545.1 Fukomys damarensis
AATTCTGGGCTTTCCTGTGGGATTTACAGTATCTCTGGACATGTGAGAGGGGAAGCAGAGCATTAGGTCATGTTTTACATCTTTAAGCTTCTATTATGCTGACTACTGACCCACCACCATCTTCAGTGACTGATTCCAGAGAGAGGAAGGAAAGTCATCCGCACGGAAATTTCACCTCTCTCCCTCTCTCTCACCTCTTCCATGCAATACCAGGTCACTGAAGTTCCTCTTCCCTCCAGGAAGTAAGTTTCTTATGTCACAGTCTCTT
>NW_022912399.1:0-356 GCF_012274545.1 Fukomys damarensis
AACAAATATATATTTTTATTTCAGCAAAGAATTTGACATCCTGTGGGTGAGTTGAAGACATGAATGTCAGAATTGTTAGTGGGTTTGTTGCTGGCTGAAGGACTCTGCCCAAGGAATGCTGACTGCTTGATGAATCACTGCCCACCTGAGGAGCAGACTGGGGCAGACTCCCAAGCGCTACCGATGGCTTATTCAGTCCAAAAGATCCATTAATGATGGATGAAGACACAAAGACACGCTTATCAAAATTATAGGTGTGACAAAGCTGGGACAGAAGCCTAATTCATTAAATGTCAGGTGAACTTGAGAGGATCAAACTAAGATAACAGGCTGACATGAATAGGAATAAACTTAAT
>NW_022912400.1:0-296 GCF_012274545.1 Fukomys damarensis
ATAATGTTTGGAATAGAATTAGAATAGGAGATGGAAAATCATACAGCACAGAAAACAATGTAATTTAGTAATACCAGAGTACCTCCTATGCTCAAGGAACCATGGTCAGTGGAGTTGAAGAACAAAGCTGAGTTAAACTTTACTGTCTTATCAGTCTACTGAAAGGATGTAAAAGAATCCTAAGCAAAAGAAGGCACACGTGTTATTATAATGATATGAAAATACAAAGACATAGCTATCACATCTGTTTGGTTCACGTGGCAAACAATCATAGAGGACAAGGTAATGGAGGAAGA
>NW_022912401.1:0-219 GCF_012274545.1 Fukomys damarensis
ATACAGTGCCACCCAAATCAAATCACTTTCCAAATCATGAGACTTATGGGGAAATTTTAGGTCCAAACATTCATTAAGTCCCCCGCAAGAGTACTGTTAATCTCCACATATAAAAGCACTTAGAGGGCCAGGGATTTAGCTCAGTAGTTCCACCACCTGCCTCTCAAGCTCAAGGTCCAGAGTTCTAACCCTGGTACCAAAAAAAAAAAAAAAAAATTC
>NW_022912402.1:0-425 GCF_012274545.1 Fukomys damarensis
GACACAATGAAAGCAGTTCTACGTGGAAAATTCATAGCACTGAATGCCCACATTAAGAAAACAGATCAAGCTCAAATAAACAACCTAACAATGACTCTTAGACTCCTAGAAAAATAAGAGCAAGAAAAACCCAAAGCTCAAACAAGAGAGGAAATTATAAAGATTAGAACAGAAATCAATGCAATGGAAACTAAGAAAATGATACAAAAAATAAAAGAATCGAAGAGTTGGTTTTTTGAAAGAATAAATGAAATTGATAAACCCTTAGCAAACCTTATCAAAAAAAGGAGAGAAAAGGCTCAGATTCATGCAATCAGGAATGAAAAATGCGAAGTCACAACAGATCCCACAGAAATTCAGAGGATCATTAATACATACTATGAGAATCTGTACTCTAATAAAATGGAAAACACAGAAGAAATGGA
>NW_022912403.1:0-203 GCF_012274545.1 Fukomys damarensis
GCTGGCTGGGAGCACTGCTGTTGCCCATGCAAGGTGGTTGAGAGTGGCTAGAACAGACCATTAGCCCGGAAAAGGTCACAATTAAAAATCCAAAGTATAGTTTTTACTGAGTGCATAGCTCTTTTCTTCCCTCATGAAGCTGGAAATTCACAAATTGAACTGTCATTAATTTGTGGATGGTCTATTCCAGGTTTCGTGAAATG
>NW_022912404.1:0-789 GCF_012274545.1 Fukomys damarensis
TTTGTTTTATCATATCCCCACATCCTGCTAGGTATTTTCTCCCTGGGAAAGATCTCCTTGTTTACCTGGTAAATTTAAAAATGATCCAACTCCACTGTCTCTGTAGTGATTTTCCAACACTTAGCATATGTTTGCCTTTAGCACTGTGTTCCAAAATGTTACTTCTTTAACTGCCTTGCTAAGATATACACTGCTTGTTCTTATGACTCTTTAAAAAAATCATCTTTGAAACCTAGAGCCAGCCTTGGGTCTGAAAAACAGCGAGCAGTCAGTGAGAACCATTTGCTTTTTCTGGTCTTTACTAGAAAAACACTTGCACTTTCGAAAGTCGCCATTCTCATTAAACTATACTGCATAAGATTGAACTTTCACTATATATTGTAAGCCATTCCATGGGTGACTTATCATGGACAGATGTATTTTGTAGTTTTTTAAAAAAAACTATTTTTTTTTCCCAAGAGATTTTTGGAAATTTACCCTGCAACAAAATCAGCTATGAAAGCTTTAGCAGACTTCTGGTGAATTACTTGCCAGAACATTTTACTATATATGTGAAATTAATAAAATCAGAGGCAAAGCAAATAAAATAGTAAGTAAATATAAATGGAACTGAAAACAGGTATTTGGAAAAGCTGAGGTTGTGGCCCACGATTCTGGCAGACACAAGACCTGGAACAAAGTGGGCTGTCTGCTCCTGACAAGGTTATAGTATGGAAATGCGAAGGGCGTGACATGATGAGTGACTTCCAAACCAGACAGCAGAAGCAAGATGAAATGGAAGACTGTTCA
>NW_022912405.1:0-922 GCF_012274545.1 Fukomys damarensis
TCTGGGCATCCCTAGCACAAGGTGAATGGTGTCCGCATAGAAAGCAGAGTCTGCCCACGCACATGCACTGGGAATACACCAGCTGAAAATAAAGACAGAGCTCAGGGTGGTACTTCTAGAAGCCGATAAATATCAAAGGTTGCCTGCAAACCTCCCAAAGCTAGGAAAACCACCCAAACAGAGCCTCACAAAGAGCCAACCTGTCAACACCCTGACCTGGACGTCCAGTCCACCCACTGTGAGGCAATGAACATCTACTCTCTCAGCCACTCAATTTCTGGTACTTTGTTATTCAGCCCTAGCAAAGCCTCATGCTGCCTACTAAATTCCTGCTCCCAAAACCTTCATTTAATAGCAAAAACACTACACTTTTCCTAAATAGGTTTTTGAGACTGAATTTCTCAAAAGTAATATACACACATCATACATTATACACAGAGGTGATAAATTATCTTTTTATAAAGCAGAGGAAGCCAGGTGTGGTGGTGCACTTGGAAGACTGAGGCAGGAGGGTCACAAGTTCGAGGCCAACTTGACCTAAACACTGAGACCCTGTCTCAAAAAAACCAAAAATAAATAAACAAATAAAAGCAAAGGAATTACATACATAAAAGTTAGGATAAAGAAAAAGAAACACTCACGTAATATTTCTATTGTTCAACTTCTCTACAAATATTTAAGTATATGTCTACATTTTACACATATATTTTAGAAATTTAAAAATTGTCAGTGGTTGCATTTTGAAGACTCCCTAAAGCATTTAAAAGAGAGATACCTAAAGTCAATCTAGAGAGGCAGAGTCTGTTAAGATTCTTTCACATGAAACTCTACTGAAAATAAATTCCCAATCCAAAACCAAAAAACACATGCGAGAACAACAAAATAACATGAGAAGCAAGTAGGTATAAAATAGCAAGATTAG
>NW_022912406.1:0-439 GCF_012274545.1 Fukomys damarensis
CTCTTTAAATTGCAGTCATACCTTGGTACTTAACCACTTAGAAACTCATAAAATGTGGCACCTGAGGCATTTTGGTGAAAAAATTTTGCCCCACTACTTGTGCTTTGTTTGGTACTTGACATGGTGCTAGGAACTTGCCAGGGTCCCCTTGTGACTTGCTACCCTTCCCAGCCAAAACACTATGCTTGACACTCAGTACTTTCAGTATTCATCTCTCCTCATGGAATCAATCAACAAGTACCAAAAGGTACCACTGGATTTTTACTTTTGGTTGAGAAAAACCACTAGGGGTTTAACTTTTTGTGTCTGACATATTTCTCATAGCATTACTGTCATTAGGGCCACCAATTTTCCTACAAATTACTCAAATTTCTCCTCCTTCCTACCAATTTAGCTTCTTTCTGGAATAATTTCTCTTTAGCTTGTGGAAGTTGTTTAG
>NW_022912407.1:0-234 GCF_012274545.1 Fukomys damarensis
CAATCTTTCTTTTCCTACTTCCACACTCATATCCAACTCTTTACTCTGCACATTCATTTTATACAGCTGCTGTAACAAACTGCCGCAGATGTAGTGGCTTAAAACAACACGAATGCATTATTTTGTAGCTTCTTAGGTCAGGTCTGATTCTCCCTGGGCTAAAATCAAGGCGTTAGCAGGCTGTGTTTCTTGAAGCTCTAAAGGGGGCATTTATTTCCTTGCCGCTTCTAACTT
>NW_022912408.1:0-224 GCF_012274545.1 Fukomys damarensis
ATCATCTTATAGAAAACAAAAATAATCCTTACCATTTTCAATAAATTCAAAGACTACATGAAATTGTACAGCACAACACCATCACGTTAAAAGACTGTGACAGAAAATTAAGGCATCAACTTTAACACACCGTTTTTGTTCCAGATAAAATATATTTCATCATAGTAAATAATGAAAGCTTTCGACCTAGTGAGTCATCCTTAGGAAAAATGGGTGACAAATGC
>NW_022912409.1:0-383 GCF_012274545.1 Fukomys damarensis
TATAAGTAGCAGCAGCTCATTGCTCACTCATACTGAATATCCTACCTTCCTCCTGCATCTGCTCCTTCACCATCTACTCCACTTGATCTTAACTCTGCAAAAAGCTAGCTATGTCTAGGTGAAAGTTGGAAAGATGGGGACAGTGAAAACGCAGTTCCACATGTAACCTTTTATTATTCTTCTGAGACAGGACCTCACTTTCAATCTGTGATCTTCCTGCTTTTGCTTCCCAAACTCTGGGATTACAGGCGCATGCCACACCTGACTTGTTCAAAGGTTTTATTATTAGCGCGTGTGTGTGTGTGTGTGTGTGTGTGTGTGTGTGTGTGTGTGTTACAAGACACTGAACCCAAAGCCACTGCACTGAGCTACATCCCCAGTTC
>NW_022912410.1:0-321 GCF_012274545.1 Fukomys damarensis
TGTTGGAAAACACTGTGTTATGGTTTATATCTAGATGTCCCCTCAAAGCCTCAAGTGCTCATAAATATGAATTTTGGGAGGTGGCTGGATCATGAGTGTGTGATATTGGAATGGTTTGGCCTACAATGGACCCTCGACTTATGACTAGCCTGACATACCAACAACTTGGGTTATGACCAAAAATTTTAGTTTTAACTTGCAACCTAAGTCCTGAGTTATGACCAGAATGCTAGTAGCCAATTATGCATCCAGATGTTCTTAGATACAGATTTACTAAAGAGTTCTGGAAGGAACACTACAACATTATTTCCTGTGTGGCAC
>NW_022912411.1:0-215 GCF_012274545.1 Fukomys damarensis
TTCCAGCCTCTACCAAGACCCCTATAGATGTGCTCTGCAGAAGGCACTGTCCTTACTTCCAGCATGGCTTGGGTCTAGATGTCCCCCCAAAGCTTCATGTAGTCACAGGTGGGCTTTTCAAAGGTAGCTGGGTCTAGGGTGTGTGATGCTGGGATTAAGGGTGTGTGGTACTAGTCTACTGATTGCTTTGGCATAGTTCTGGGTGTGGATAAAGG
>NW_022912412.1:0-208 GCF_012274545.1 Fukomys damarensis
CCCATAAGAAGTGGATTTCACTGGTCAACTCACAGAGTTGCAGCACCTTTCTCTGTGGAGTACCTCACATTCGTGAAACTGACAGATTTTGCATTAAACTGCTAATGTCAAGAGAAGCTGTTTCTCGGGAAAAACTGCATTTTATACCGCAGAAGCCCTCTGCAAAGTGCGTTTGTGTTCTAAACTCAAACTGAAGCTATCCGCAAGT
>NW_022912413.1:0-267 GCF_012274545.1 Fukomys damarensis
CCTGTCTCAAAATAGAAAAAAATTTAAAAGACTGGAAATGTAGGTCAGTGCAAGGTCTCTGGGGTCAATACGCAGCGCAGTAAAAACCAAATCAAACCAAACAATCAATAAAAGTGGATTCTGCAATTAGAAAACTCTAGAGTGTGTTTAGACTAATTTGGATATATGGACCTCCCTTTTCCTTATAACCCAACTTCTCTTCCCTTCCTCCTCCTCTTTTTTTTTTTTTCCTCATTGAGTTTATTGGTACATTTTAGGGATACAGTA
>NW_022912414.1:0-200 GCF_012274545.1 Fukomys damarensis
CCTACCACACATTAAAATATATTATCTACAAAACATAGGTACCATAATTAAAACAAACTGATACTGAGACCAGAGTAACTTTATCTACAACTCTGTAGAAAATGCATTGCTGATACTAAAGACATAGTGCTGAACCTTTTTTTTTTCCCTCTATAATCTGACTTTCATTCGAAGCTATTTTGTTTGAACTGTATTAGTGA
>NW_022912415.1:0-247 GCF_012274545.1 Fukomys damarensis
TGGTCTCGAACTTGCAGTGATCCTCCTGCCTCAGCATCCCAAGTGCCGGGATTACAGGTGTGCGCCACCATGCCCGGCCCCAATGCCTTCTTTGCAGGGGACAGAGATAACCCAGGAATCTTGGATACACAGAGCTCTTTCCTTATCCTCAGGGCCTCCACGGGCCCTTTCACTGGCTGCCCCTACTCTGCAGAGTGACCTTCTCTCCCACCTTCAATGAAGGCACAATGCTGCTGCCTCCTCTGTG
>NW_022912416.1:0-695 GCF_012274545.1 Fukomys damarensis
TAGGCCTTTCCCAAATACCTGACACAGAACTAGTGAGCGTGATCAAGTGCCCTTGAGTTGATGTGTGGGGTAGTTTTGATACTAAGAAGCAGAACACAGCTGAGCTCATGTTTAGGTACAAAAGATCACAGGAAAATGCTTTTATGACAGTCACAATCTCAGATCATATGATCCCCATCGATTTTTCTTGAACATTGTCGAAGAGGACAAATTTTAATCAGAGAAGACAAGTGTTAGTAATGAGCACTGAATTCATTTATTGATACTACTAAGTAGGGTGAAACAAAACAAACTGGTCATTATGGTCATGCAACTAAAAGTACATTTTGTAAACAAAATTCTAAAAACAGAATAATCTACTTGAGAGGAGGATAGGGATTAAAAAGTATACAAAGTTTTATGATTTTTAAAAAATGCTTGTATGCTAGAGTCAAAATAAATCATTAAAAGAAAATCAATCACCTATTGTATGGATAACATCTGTACAGGTTTAGTAATAACATTTACAGGGGCCAGGGATTCAGCTCAGTGGTTCTGCCACCTGGCTTGCAATCACAAGGTCCTGAGTTCAATCCCTGCCCCCCCACAAAAAAATTACAAGGAATAGTATATGATAATATGAGGTGGAAAGTAGTGTCTTAGTTACTTTTTTTTTTTTTTGGTACTGGGGATCAAACTCAATTACTTTTTTTTTG
>NW_022912417.1:0-233 GCF_012274545.1 Fukomys damarensis
TCTGTTGGGAAAACTAAAAGCAGTAGAATAAAAAAAAATTTCATTCAGCCTGGGTCTGGCAGCGTCTGCAATGCACATAAGCTCCAAAGGCAGGAACAACTTGTTAATTTGGCATCGAAGGACCAGAAATTTCTATGAACAATTATTGCTGGGAAGAGTAACCGAGGTATAATGGTGGCTCCAGGGTATTATGTGGCCAGGAGGTACCTGTTGGATCATCTCAGAAAATTGAA
>NW_022912418.1:0-746 GCF_012274545.1 Fukomys damarensis
CCATGTCTTTTTAAAGGGACATCAGCCCATGTGGAATCCCATAAGCTATACTGCCCAGGTAAAAATTAGTGCAGTCATTTTGAAATAGCAACTTCTTTTTTCCTACGAGGTTATAAGGATACGAAGGCTCATTTGGTAAATTTATCCTCAGAAAGAGTTCTGATTCTGGATATTTCCGACTTGTTTAGACAGTGTGTTGGAAATCACCCTGGGAGGGTAGATTTTTGAATGCCTGTTTTAAGACAGTCCCTCAACTCAGAGCATGAGAAGGTCAGAGGACTAAGAAATAACCGCTCTAGTGTGGTCGTGTTAACTGAACCAAATGTGGGTTCAGCCTGTGAAGAAGCCGCCATGATAGGAGCAGAAAAACAGCAACTGGACTTGGAGATGCTGACTAGCTTCTTCCAACCTGGGCTGAAAGAGCCAGCTCTGGCCATTTGACTGATGGTGTGAGCGTGGTTCTTGTGCTTTTTTGTGGTAAAGCCCAGCCCTGAGGGCGTGGCAGTAGGGGATTGGCCTGTGAGCTGAATCAATCACACGGCGTTTCTGCTCTCAGAGCTGCAACAGGGGGGCACCAGGAAGTGTTATGGAGGCGGACGCACCGAATAAAGGGATCTATCCCGAGACTCACGGTACACTCAAATATTTGGGGGTATTCATGGTTCATATCAAATTTCTTCTTGCACCAATAATGTGCTTCTTTTATCAGCAATGACACCATTAACCCTTCAGTTTTCAGATAACTG
>NW_022912419.1:0-731 GCF_012274545.1 Fukomys damarensis
AAACTTTTCGGTCTGTACATAGAAGATTGAGAAGGTATCTTATACCCACTCAATACATCAGACATGCTCCATAGTGCTTCCTGATTCAATACTGCAGATTCTTTTAGAAAATCATGCAGGATGTTCAGTCCTCTGCTCCAACAGTACCATGTGGAAACCACTGTATGACACCACTTCAACTTTAGCTCCATTAGAGGCTTGCTCATCCCGGGAACTAACACCTTCCATATCTACCACATCCCCTTAACTGACCCAAACTCCCACTCTGCTTTGATGGCTCAAATTTGATGACAGGTCATACATTATAGGCAGCAAATTCTTCCCTCTCTTCCCCTTTCATCTGAACATTCCTTACACCTTCTTCTAACTGGACAATGCCTCTCTCTACAACTGCTTCCTATGAAACTCTTCCAACTGGAACCTGTGTTCCTCTCCTACCCGTGCCCCATAGGCTTCGTAGTTGCCACCACTTCGTGTTCTTCGTTTCTTTCCTAAGACCCAACGCCACCCCTCAACCCCTGCAACGTACATTCCATCAGACCCACTCCTCTCCTGGCACAAGTCGCCTACTCTCTTCCTGGCACTTCCCTAATTCATACAAGATTCTGGCCACCGGATCACTGTCTCTCTACAATTACTCCTGTCGCGATCTTGGAAACTTCAACATTCTTGACCAGTCCATCCACTATTATTCCTTTACCTTCTCACTGTCCATGAGTTTCTCTTCCACT
>NW_022912420.1:0-213 GCF_012274545.1 Fukomys damarensis
AAAATATGGTTCCATGTAATAACAACTAATCTTCAAGAAATTTAGGAAGCATCATTTTCTGCTGATTATCTCACACTTAGATAATTGCACATTACTTTTTCCTGAGTGTTTAATTTACTTTCTGGTAGTAATTAAGGCTAATTCCTTAAATTCTGAGCAAAAGAATGACTAAACTATTGGTACTCTTATGGCTGGATGGTAATATGTGACCAA
>NW_022912421.1:0-298 GCF_012274545.1 Fukomys damarensis
CATAAAATAAGTTTCTTTTCCTGTAAGGCATAAAACATCATAAGCAAAATCAAACAGCAAATACAAACTAGTGGAGAATGTTTGCAACTTTCACTACAGAAAAAGAATGAATCTCGTTAGTATGCAAGACTAGCTAAAAATAAAAATAGAACAAAATCCAAAAGTCACATAATAGAGAAGGATGGACAGAAACAGTTTACAGAAGAGATTTACAAATGGCCTTTAAACATGTAAGACAATAATAACTTTGCTTCTAATAAAAGAAATGCCGAGAGCGGACCAGGCCAGGTGTGTTCAG
>NW_022912422.1:0-222 GCF_012274545.1 Fukomys damarensis
AGAAGGCAAGGCAAGGTCCACGTCTCATCCTTTCTCTTTGGGGGGGGTGCTTTTCTGAGGCACAGTCTCCCTGTATAGTCCAGGCTGACCTTGAACTCACTATGTAGCACAGGCTGGTCTTGAACTTATAGCAATCCAACTGGCTGAGCCTCACAAGCGCTGGGATTACAGGTGTGCAACACTACGTCCCACATTTTATCCTCTTTAATATTCTCCAATGTA
>NW_022912423.1:0-1560 GCF_012274545.1 Fukomys damarensis
TAATGCAATATGTATTCATTTTTACTGGTCAAGTACCCAATAGTAAAATGGCTGGGTCCTATGATATGCAGCTATTAAACTTTATTTTTCCAAAGTGGTTGTGCAAATTATCTAAAGTGACTATGCCAATATATACTCACTGGAGTGAACATACAGGTTCGTGTTAACCTGCCACACCATTATATGTGAACTACAGTAGTCCCCTAACCAGCCTTCCTTAGCACTTTTACTACCTACTGGCTACAAAGCACCCAGAAAAATACAGCTTTTCAGAGAAATTAATATCCAACACAGATATAAATGAAGAGAAAAGTGAAATGTGCAGGTAATATGTAGAAAAAGTGCATATGTGAGTGATCTGAGTCTATCTCATGATTCGTAAATCTCAAGGTGGCAAAGAAGACTTCACGGCGTGTGAGGAGTAGTGAGTAACTTGTAGAAAGTATGTTCATACTGTAATAGGATCTAGATTATGCAAGCTGTATTCGGAATTTTTTATTTTGTTCTAAATGTTTGTTTTGAGCCTGAAAGTTACTTTAAATTTTTTGTATTTCTTTCACCATCAAATCTATGCTTTTTAAACACCATTTTACATTTTCTGTAGTTTTCTTGCCTTTACATGTAAAATGAATTAGTGTTTATAGTTTAGTACTGTGAATCAATAGTCCTTTAAAACTTGAAAAGATTTTAAAAGATAGGAATGGTTGCAGGAAAATACAGTAGGTATATTATTTAAAGAGAAGCTGTTAACTTTTCTATTTAACCCATATCAGTTTGGGCAAGTACTACAGTGATAGTACTCAATTTCAACATAGTTTATTAGGACTTTCTAATTTCCTAAAGCAGTTTTCCTCATTTGGACTTTAGAAACATTTGTTGTATGAATTTCAAATAAATATTTACTGAAATATTCAATTAGCAACTGCCCTAGACCCAGCCAGCCTTCCTCTAAACCAGTGGTGATGAACCTTTCAGAAACTAAGTGCCAAACTGCAACCTAAAACCCACCCTTCAAACATGCCTGTATTCTGGTGTCAACAGAGAAACTCTTGAAAATACTTTCAAGTTCCCCATCGAGATCTTTCAAACCTTACACTTTGAAGGTTAAAACAGAATCTACAAATCTTTAAAGCTCCTCAACTATCTCAGTCTGACACAGACCACTGATACAGGTCTTGTGTTGGTTTCCTACTGGTACTCGGACAAATTATCACATATTTAGTATCTAAAATCAACAAAAATATATTACCTTATAGTTTGATGATCAGAAGTCTGGTCTTATGGTGGTGAGAAGCCCAATTTTCTTTGAAAGTAAATTAAAGCCTGCGTTCTTAAAAGTTTTCAAAGGAAAATACATTGTCTGCCTTTTTCAGTCTTGTAAAAGTTGTCCAAATACCTTGACTCTTTATTTTCTCGTTGAGTTTATTGGTACTTTTTCAGTATAGAGTACAATTAGCATTCATCATTGGGATCTTGTACCTTTACATGACAGGTCTTGTTCTCATTTTTTTCCCTTACCCCTGCCCTCCCTTCACCCCCTCCTCCCTTCCCTATTTACAA
>NW_022912424.1:0-1480 GCF_012274545.1 Fukomys damarensis
CAAAATTATTCCATCATTCTCACCACTTTCCGAAGCAATTCTGGGAGTTCTCTTTTGTCTTTAGCTTTGCTGTAGTGACCACCTTGATGTGCTAAATCAATTCAAAATGTTGACCTTTCATGGTCATTTTGATTGTGGGGAAGAGCCAGAGTTGCAGTGTCAGATGAAATAAACAAGAAAGATGAGGACGTACCGTGATGTTGTTATAAGCTTGCCTTTTTGTTGGATGACACTCGGTAGCAGCATTCACCATATTTTTTAACCACACCTTGTAAAGACACTCAGGAAAGAGGATTTCCAGAACTGCTCCAGCAAGTGGCGAAAATAATGAGCTAATGTGTTCAATATGAGGGGAAGTACTTTGAGGGGGACTAGTGGCACTGTATCTTTTACTGTAGTAATTTTGTACTGCATTAAATTTACTGTAATACTTTTACAGATTCACCATATATTTTAATCACATCTCATAAAAGAGGCATACAACAGCATAAGCACAGTAGGCGTTGATATGGATGAACACTGGGAGCAAGGGGAAGAGGCCAGCAAAAATGGGAGCAAAAAGGTAGTCAAGGACCAGATGTACAAGGCCCTTCATTCTAGGCACTCTATCCCTGAGGCAAGGTTTCCAATAAAAGCTATACCTTGGAACTAGGGGACACTTGGCACACAGTATGACTATTTACATCAATCTCTTCATGTATGAACCAACGTGCATGGATCAAAGAGACCCCAGTGAGCAAAGGGAATGACATATCTGTTGCCTAACCTAGTTAATAAGCTAATATAGTGTGGACAGGCCCAGGCCTACATCTATAGCCCTGCAGCAGCCCCTAGAGATACATTTACATATCACCATCTATCTGTTAATCAGTAACCACTAAGTATAGTTATGAAGCCACTACTGGATACCTATATCCAGGCTATCTTTCCATAGTTTTCCTTCAATACTATAAAAAGAGACATGTCTTGCTGTCATCCAAATAGTCTGTGCTTACTCCACATATGGGCTCAGACAGTCTAATGGTCTTAATTAACAAAGGAAATTAGATTACTCTGCCATGACCTGTTTTACTGAAATGACGCTGGCTTAGAGGGATTGCTGCTTAATTTGTAAGCACTCATGAGCCATTAGCGGAATAATCTTTTATAGAATTTTGCCTAGGACTGGTGCCAACCTCATGAATTCATAGTTAGTGGAAGAGGGAAGGGAAGGTAACTGTATTTCCTGAAAATCAAGGCATTTGCCTTTTATTAGTCCTCCAGTATGATTCATATTTTCCAGGAGTCCCTCATATTATTAGTAGTGATTCTGTGACCTCACCAGCAGATTTCCCATCAGCTTGTAGAGTTATCTGCTTAGGCCAATAGACATGAACCCTTTTAAGACATTTAAGACATCTTACTCCATTTCTCCCTACCCAAGGATTTTCATCCTATTGTCAGTTTGTCCCAAGTTTGGTTTGTTTTTTGTTTTTTTTTT
>NW_022912425.1:0-256 GCF_012274545.1 Fukomys damarensis
CAGTCCGTGGGTACTGCTCCCAAGACACAGAAATGGCTTTGTTTCCTTACTTGCTATTGTCCTGCAGGCTGCTCCAACTCAGAATACAGGCAAGGAAGGCAGGAGGTACAAGGAAAGAGCAGATCACCGCCCTCTCCCCTGACCCTCCTTGCCTGGCCACATCAGAGCAGCCACAGCGGGGAAGAAGACACACTTCCCATGGACACGAGTTGAAAATTTTTATTAAGATTGGCCTGGATAAAATGACAAGAAAGCT
>NW_022912426.1:0-241 GCF_012274545.1 Fukomys damarensis
CTTTCCTGAAATGTTCTTCTCTTGGCTGTGCTGACTTCATGACAGCCCTTTAGGTCCTGGCTACGGTGTCACCTCCCTCGAGCAGCTCCTTCACTGGGCACTTCCAGTACCCTGAGCTTCTCCGGTCACACATGTCACATGACACTGATTTGCTCATGCAGCACTGAGAGTTTTTATGAACACAGTCAGTCCCACAGGTGTTCCTGTAAATGGGCTGGGATTGAGTGATGAAGGGAGCTGT
>NW_022912427.1:0-205 GCF_012274545.1 Fukomys damarensis
TTATTCCTGTTGTCCACTGCATTGTAAGTCCCAGCTGCCAGTGTTCTGCAATTCTCATAGTGACGTCTTTCAAGTCTTGCATGTGCATACTTATTTCTTAGAATGGTAACGTATTTCTTAGAATTGTAAAATCATAGTGTTGATCATTTTCAACCCAAGGATACTGGCTTCCTCTGACCCTTTTACCATTAATTTCAATGATAGC
>NW_022912428.1:0-852 GCF_012274545.1 Fukomys damarensis
CCTATTCCTAGACTTCACCATAAACCTAACCTAACCATAAAAATGCCCATCACAGCCACACTGCAATTCTCCACTATTTCAAATGCAACAACAATAGCTAACCCTCATAAAAATCATTAGCCTCACCTTCATATTCACACTCCAATTATCAGGTTCTTTAATTTCATGCAAATCCTTAACCCCAACCCCAACCCTAACCATTATTGCCATGGTCCATTACAAATGTACATGAAATCATACATTATCTCTCACCCTGATGCTGATCTAATGCTGATACTAACAATCAAACCCACACTCAGATACACAAGTACTTCATTTCTTAGACTACGATTTACTGGGACCCTAATCCTAAATCTAATGCTAACCCACACTCCAGTAAAATCTGACCCTTTTCCTAATCCTAGGCCTAATGCTAACCCTAACCCTCACCCTAACACTGCCCATCAGTGCCACACTGCAATGCTCCAGTGTTTCAATTCCAACACTATGCCTTGCCCTCATAAAAATAATTATCTTTAACTTCATTTTCACACTCCAAACAGCACGTTCTTCAATTCCATCCATAACCTTAACCCCAATCCTAACCTTAACCCTAATATTATTCCCACAGTCAAATACACAGGTACTTGAAATCCTACACTATCCCTAATCCTAACCCCAAATCTGATGCTAGTACTAACTATCAAACTGACACTGTAATACACAGGTACTTAAATTCCAAGACTATCACTTACCCCAACTCTAACCCTAACCCTAACCCTATTCCTAACTCAGGTACATTCATTCCTATACCATTCCTAAAATTAATCCTAAAACTAATGCCATCAAACCCACACTGCAGTATACAAGTAG
>NW_022912429.1:0-1079 GCF_012274545.1 Fukomys damarensis
GCAGTGTGCTAACTGCATGCTTCTTTAGGGTTGCCAAGAGCCTACACATCTTACTGTGGAGCAACAGCACTGCTGCCATGCTGTGAATTACACTTACTAATTGGATGATGTTTATCAGACAACAGACCAACTTCATGCAGCCTTGGCTTGAACAGGGTTTAGACTACATTCTTGTGATGTGGACCTAAAAATGCCTGGTAAGACAGAAGTCATCCCTGATCCTGGGGAAATCCGCTCTGGATGGCAGGGCAAGGGGACTAGGGGGACTGGTGCTGTGATAATGTGTGGACTGCCTCAGTGGATGCTAATCTCAAACTCCCCCCACAGGAGATGTAATTTTCCCCACTGGCTCACCAGAGCTGAAGTAAAGAGGAGAAACAACATGATGTGCACAAGATAGCAAAAGTAACAAGGAACTTTAGCAGAACTTCCTACTATTTTTATTTAATTCAGACTACATAGGATGGGTAGCACACACCCTCTTAATCCCAGTGCCCTCTGGCCTACCATAACCCTGAATCAATCACACAGTTTACATTCGACCACAACATGTGGGTTTATTTCTGAGATATCTGCCCTGTTCTACTTTTCTGTGTATATGCTGTCATGCCAAAATTATGCCATATTAGTTAGCATGGAGTTGGAGTAAAATTTGAAGTCAGTGTTTTGCATTCAATGTCACTGTTTTTGCTCCAAACTGCTTTAGCTATTTGGGATCTTTTGTAGCCCTTCCTGAATTTCTGCACTGTGCTATGTGTTTCAGTAAAGAGTAACATTAGAATGTTTAAAGTACTGCACTGAATCTCCAGTTGCATAGCATGCATGTTTTAACACTTGTAGTTTCACAGATACATGCTACTTTCCGGTCCCGGGCAGTCGCATGGTGCCCAGAGGACACTCAGGTTGGGGAGTGGAGGGAGCCGGAGCCCTGCTGCACTTTCCCTATCTGGATAAGCAGAGCAAAGTACTGTTCCCCTGAAGCCTAAGTGTTCAACATATTAACACGGTACGATGAGTCTAATGTGAGAGAATGAAAAGATGAAAATAAAGTGTTTGTAGATGGGGAGGGGAGGAGGGGG
>NW_022912430.1:0-597 GCF_012274545.1 Fukomys damarensis
TTATTATTATTATTATTATTATTATTATTATTATTACTATTGCATCACAGAGACTGGATTTGATCCTATTACGGTGCATAGTTTGAAGAGGTGTATAAATACCAAAATGCAATCAAAGCCAAGATAACAGCATTGAGAAGAATGCACTAACTAAAATTAATTCCATACGAGTGATGTGAATTCTCTCCACTATTTCGTTTTCAACCCTCAGTACACACACACACACACACACACACACATACAGATGCACACATATGCATATCACAAGAGAAAACAAGACAAAAAGATGTCTCCAGAAATGCTTAACTCTCCCAAAGTTGATCTCAAGGGCACTAATGGAGAGGATATAAAAAAACACATGGATGATATACAAGATGGCATAAAAGAAGAAAAAAATACTTTTACCATGAGAAAGATGCAGCAGATGGAATGATCACATAGAACCTCTAGGCCTAGTTCTTTGAGATATATCCATACTGATTTTGATAGTCGCTGTACCAGTCTACCCCCCCACCAGCAGAATGTTTCCTTTTCCCCACAGCCACGCTAGCATTTGTTATTAGTTGATTTCATGATTTCAGCCATTCTTTCTGGGGT
>NW_022912431.1:0-687 GCF_012274545.1 Fukomys damarensis
TTTGGAGGGTGGCTGTGCTTCTGTGGTTCCGTGAGTGGCTTCAATTACCACCATTCCGAGCGGAATTTTAAGTGGTCCCACTTGTTGGGTGCGTAAGCAGCCATGTGTTTGGATGCAGGAGCCCTGCTCCTCCCCTAAGGGTGGGGAATGCAGAACCATGAACACAAGGAGAAGAGGCTCCCCCGCCTGCATCCAGCCCTCTGGTTGCAGCCCATGTCTGAGCCCACACTGAGCTGGAGTAGTGAGGCCTCGTTCTGAAACCCACCTGCGCTGACCAGGTGTGGTCCTGAACAGCCGGCTGGACATGCGGAGCAGACTGTGCTGTCTGGAGAGGGGGAACCTCCGGAATGTGGAGCAACCTTCAGGGGAGGAGCTCGGTGAAATACAAAGTGAGGAGGAGTTCACTGCAGCGTTACACACATACTTCTAAGGGGCCCTTTCTCAGCCCGGCACCTCTGTTCTCTGTGACACGCTGTTTCAGCCACTTCCCCTTTGCTGGGACAGAACACCTGACACCCACAGCTTAGAGGAGGAGAGGTTCGCGTAGGCTCTTGGTTTCAGCCCCTAGTTGCTGGGTCCTAGGCAGAAATGTGATGGCAGCAGGAAAGGTGCTCAGCTCCTGGCAGCCAAGAAGCTGAGAGAGGGATGGGAGGAGCTGGGCAGGGAGGGACGATGCCCTTCCCCATG
>NW_022912432.1:0-244 GCF_012274545.1 Fukomys damarensis
CCAAGCCTCGTGATCTTATGTCCTTGTCACGGTGCCCTGTCTTCCAGAGCTCCTTGTATGGTCAGTGACCTGCCTTCCACGTGCTCCACTCACATCTGGGCCTGAGAAGCAAGCGCAGTGCTAGCTCAGCCTGCACAATGTCAAGGACCGGTGAGGCCAAAGGCTCCCTCAAGAGACTACTCAAGAGCAGAAGGCACACCCCAGGTCACCACATGGACCTGATGAGAGGTCGGCATGGGGTCTG
>NW_022912433.1:0-228 GCF_012274545.1 Fukomys damarensis
AAAGCAAACCAGAAAATGCATTGCAGAGAGATCCTAGGGAGCATTTAAGAAGGGAGGGACCCCCGGAGCCTGCACTGCTGTGTAAACCACATCTGGCTGACCACTGGGTATAATCGGAATGGCGTCTTGAGGAAGAGCAAGGTTTAGACAGGTGTGGCCTGAGGAGGGAGGTCCAGGTGTCCAGCACAGCATGGGGCGGGCCAGTGAGGACAGCCAGGCCTTGGGCAC
>NW_022912434.1:0-549 GCF_012274545.1 Fukomys damarensis
GGTGATAGTTTCAGTTTGCAGTTAGAAATCAAACGCACTTTTCAGAGTGCTTTTGCAGTTTAAACCGCACTTCTCCCCAGAAGCAGCTTCTTTTGCCGCTTAGCCCTTTGAAACCAAAGTGGTTAGTTTCCTCAATGTTAAGTACTCCACAGAACAAGGAGCTACAACTCTGTCACTTTACCAGTGAAGTCCACTTCCCATACGGAATACAAATATACTCCTTCCTGTTGGTAGGTTTCTGCCTGGCAGAGATTGAACCACTGTTGTGTGAGGCTTTTGCACAGAAAAGCTCTTTGGCCTCAGTGAGTGCTTACCAGCTCTGAGTCCCCACAAGCCTCCAGAACTCTGTAAACTTGGTGATAGGTTCAATTTGAGGATAGAAATCAAACGCACATTTCAGACTTCTTATGTGGTATAAACCACACTATTCCCTGGGAAGGAGCTTCTTTCACCACTGAGCCTTTTCAAAGTAAATCAGTTACTTTCCTGAATGTGAAGTACTCCACAGAGCAAGGGGCTGCAACTCTGTCACTTTACCAGTGAAGTCCA
>NW_022912435.1:0-220 GCF_012274545.1 Fukomys damarensis
ATAATATATAAAAACAATGTAATAATTGTATAAGCAGAGGAAAACAAAATATTTTTCCTTTTAATAGAATGTGAATACAGAAAAACGGAGCTGAAATTTGCCTTCGTGTGCACCCTCACTTCTGCTCAACGAAAATTACAGCTACAGTTCCTCTCACCTTATTGCCTCCTTACCCATACTCATATATATACAAATGTATATTTCATATCTTCACCGTTAC
>NW_022912436.1:0-337 GCF_012274545.1 Fukomys damarensis
AAAAAATATTCAGATATGCTTGTCCATCTGCCTGTGACATCAGTTTGCGATAACTGATTATTGAGGCTTAGCTTATATGAAATCGCTGTTTTTACTTGTAAGAGCTTGAGAAAAATGAAGACAGGTGTATAACTCTGATTTTTCTCACTCTAGAAAGAAGTGTCCTGCATCTTTGTAATTAATATTTGTATTCACTTTTCAAGCTTGTCTCTTCAGTATGTCTTTACTGCTTCTGTTAATGTGGGTCTTCACATGTTTAGATTCTTTATTTTTGGTCTCAGAATGAAAGTCCCAATATATTCTATACATTATTTATTTTGAGGGAGCGTCTAAAAGC
>NW_022912437.1:0-286 GCF_012274545.1 Fukomys damarensis
TAAATGATCCATGGGGAAGAAGCTACCACAAATGACTATCTTGCATTCACCCTGGTAGAAAGACCTTCTCTATGCTTCTTTTATTTCTCCAAGAAATTGGTATGCAAATTTAAGTTTGCAGTAAACCTTCCTCACCAGAAATCTCATATTAAAATCAGGGTATTTTCACATCCTTAAAGCTGATATTGAAGTTATACTTTGAAAAGGTATATTAATCCAGCGCAGGGATTAGGAGTCAGGAGACTGAAACTCCAGCCCAAGTTTCGTCAAACATGTGCTCTCAGAT
>NW_022912438.1:0-205 GCF_012274545.1 Fukomys damarensis
CCAAAACTGATTCTAGTATTATAGATGCAGGACAGTACTGTATCATACCTCTGTGAATGTAAAGTGTCTTGTACCTGCTTTATGATACGTAGTAGTGACTGTGCGTTATCATAGCTATTTTTAATGGAGTTACTCTAGAATATTCTCTCTCCAGATGATGATTAAGATGCTAATAAAAAAAAATGGTGCCAAGTACCACAACAGC
>NW_022912439.1:0-997 GCF_012274545.1 Fukomys damarensis
CACACACACGCACACACCACTGCCAGTGGCAAGCATCCACCGTTCCTGGATCTTGCCTCCATTCTTTTCTAAACCTATTCCATTCTTAAATTACTTTTTAGAGAGACACCAATTTCCATAGTTCATGCCTTTGAAGGAAGAACATCCAAGATGGATTTAACTGTAACAGGGTTGGGATCTCAAATGTTTGTATCCCACTGATCTCCAGGCCCCATTGTCACCCAGAAAAATGTCCCGAGTCTCATTTGGACAGGACGTGGTACCACCAGCACAAGCAGGCAAGTCCAGAAGCTAATAAAGGTGAAATTTCAGGGCTTCTCTCTTGTGCAGGTCTCTCCTAAGTTTGTTCTCCTTTCCCTACAGAGACCTCCAAGTACAAGTAAACTTCCCCTGATTATATGTCAAGCACATTCATCACACTCTCTTGCCTTATAAAACTACCCTAGCTTTTTGAATCCCTCTCTTCCTTCTCTCTCTCATTCTGAACATGTAAAATTTTGTATTAGTACAGGCTTGTAGTGCATAATGCTTACATTCCTTGAGGGAATTTCTTGTTATTTCTTAATTCTCGTTTTCATCTCTTTTCCCTTCCCTCCATTCACTCCACCCATCTCGTGATCCCCTTCCTTCCTTGAATATATTTGTATGCATGGCATTTACATTTCTTTTGTGGAATTGGTACATGTACACATGTTAACATCTTAATTTCTTTTTTCATCCACTAGCCCTATTTTTCCTCCTCTCTTCCTTCATCCCGTGATCCCCTTCCTCTTTGAGAAAAATCTATCTCCAGATAAATGAATAAAGAAAATGTGGCAGTTACACACAATGGAATACCATTCTACTACAAAGAAAGTTACACTTGAGTCATTTGTAGGAAAATGGATGAACCTAAGACCATAATATTAAGTGAAATCTATACCCAAGCTTAAATATAGCATGGTTTCTCTTACATGAAGTAGTCAAAGTATAAATAAATTTCATTTTCGAGGTTGAA
>NW_022912440.1:0-815 GCF_012274545.1 Fukomys damarensis
ACTGAACAGAAAATACTAAATATTGTAAAGGTGTTTACATTTAATTCTAAGGGGAATACCTTGATTAAATTGGCAGAAAGTACTAAATAAAATATATTTCTCGACAATGGTAGATAACTGTATTGCTGATGACACAAAACTCCCAATAGTGATGGATTTTCCTGAAGCTTCCTAATAATTGATGAGTCATTTGATTGCCTTACTCACTAAGATGGTCTAGATTACATACAAAAATTTATCTTGATCCTGTGTGTTGCTAGTCATTATTAAAATTTACCAGTGCAGAGTTGAGAAATATGCATAATTATTGACTCACCATACCCTCTAAGTGTTTCTATTTTAACTTTACAGGTTTTTATTTTTTGTATTTCTACATGAATTTGATTACTGTTTACCATTATGTTTGAATGAAACTATGTGTCTTACTTAAATTACTGTTTAGGAATATAGGATTTTCCAATACTCATATGAAATCCATGAGTAACAAAGGATTTCTCTTATTTTTTTCATTGAGTTTATTGGTACATTTTAGGTATACAGTACAGTTACATTCATCATTGGAGTCTTGTACCTTTATATGATGTACTTGGTTCTTATGTTTCCCCATTCCCCTGCCCTCTTTTCACCCCTCCACCCTTCCCTGTTTACAAAGACTTTGTTTCCGTTTTTTCCTTTTCTCATATTTTTTCAGATATTTTTTCTTTTCCCCTCTTACCTTTCCCCTACCCTTCCCACTTTCCCTATTCCTTTAACCCTTTTAATCTTATTTAACATTATCAATTATATAATTTGAACCTTATTTACACTTTTAGTTT
>NW_022912441.1:0-439 GCF_012274545.1 Fukomys damarensis
AGTTTTCTTGATTCCCACGCTCATTTAAGGGACTAAGTCATGTTTTACACACTAAGTTAAGAATATCGTGATAGGGGAAACCCTGTCTCACAATAAAATGCATAATCTGCTTCTTTTTGTGGCTTCTATTTCCGGAGTCCCTAAGCTCCCTATGATGAATTTTTGCTAGTTCTGCGAGTAATGTGATCTCTTCTTTTGTTTGTTTGCTTTTTGTTCTTTTGTTTGTTTGTTTGTTTGATACAGGGTCTTGCTATGTAGTTCAAGCTGGCTTTGAACTTACTATGTAGCTCAGACTGACCTGGAATTCGCAATGACCCACCTACCTCAGCCTCCCAAGTGCTGGTACTACTGGTGTGGGCCACCAGTGTAATGTGATTTCTAACAGCAATATTTCTAGTTTACTACATTAAGTAGTGAGGCAGAGATGGGTTTTCCCCCC
>NW_022912442.1:0-308 GCF_012274545.1 Fukomys damarensis
TTGGTAGTTGAAGTAGGCTGTGTTCTGGAGGAAAAGTGGGCCAAGCTGATGTCAAGTCTCAGGAGATTTGGAGGACTCTAATGGCCATTTCAGTTCTGGCGGTGTCCCTGATGAAGTCTGCCTCTCCTCTGGCTCTCTGTCCTGAATGGCTGCTTCTTTCTTGGAGTCTTCCATGCTATAGAATAACCTTCATCAGCCCGCCAAGGCCTTCATCCCATGGACACATCTTGAACTTTGCTTTTGGACCCTGATGTTGCTGGGTCCTTGCTGGCAAGTGTTTATTGAGAATGTATCATATGTCGGGCACT
>NW_022912443.1:0-280 GCF_012274545.1 Fukomys damarensis
TCAATATTTGTTAAACCCAACCAAAAACAAGATACAGTGTTGTTTCAGGAAAAAATATCTCAAGATATTTTCTGCCAGAGTGCCGCCATTTGTTTTGGGTGTATGTGTAATGTGGCAATTGAATAAGGTACTTTGCTTGTAATCCAATGGAAGAGGATCTGTACATTTCTTATGTTCTCTAAACACGAGAAATGCACAGTGGAAAAAATGTACAATATTTTCACACAATAGTGTGCTTTTAGTTACACACGGTAATGGATTTTGTGTTAGCATATTCACA
>NW_022912444.1:0-270 GCF_012274545.1 Fukomys damarensis
CAACAGTTTACTGAGCACCTATCACATTTTCAGCAAGCTCTCCTACGGGATAAGCTGGAAGCTGGGGGCAGTGCCGATGGTGCAGGTCTTTCTTCCACCTGGCCAACACACCATGCAAACATGGTCCCCAACAGCAGCACTGGAACTCAGAGATCTGGAGATTGAGCACTGGAACTCATGGCCCAGAGACCAGTACAGCTGGGGAGTTGATGGGACATTCTGGATTGGCAGAGAGATGGTCACAAACAGTTGCAGAGCTAGATTGGCAGT
>NW_022912445.1:0-213 GCF_012274545.1 Fukomys damarensis
TATAGCCACTGATATTCACTTACTAGATGTTTGAGGGGTAACAATAGAGAATAGAATATTATGCACCATGCTTTTCATAGGTATAGAACCATCTCTACATTACAGGAGTGCAGGCAAGAAGAAGATAATTTGGGAAGGTCCTTTTGCTTAAGTCTTCCACCACTTCTGCCACCCACCCCTTTTGTCTTTACTTGACATTTGCCTTCCTCTCAC
>NW_022912446.1:0-686 GCF_012274545.1 Fukomys damarensis
CCATACCAAGGTCCAATAGCAAGCCATAAGACACTAAAGGAGGCATTCAAGCTGCCTATAGCCGGTGTGTAGAGAACTTCCTTGGTCATGCTCATTGCACCCCTCTAGTTCCCCAATGACTGATGATTCTCCAGGTTCAGCCAATCCCATGTGCCACCCCTATATCTCCTCCCCCATACAAATTAGATCTGCACCCTATATTCTGTAACACAGTACAATAAAGTGGAATAGATTCTCTGAAATCGTCCTCAGAGTCAGTCTTATCTCTGTGCCTCACCCTCTCTACACAGGCTCCAAAGAACCAGAGTAAAACACCAAGAGACTGCACAAAGTTATGTTTTATCCTCCCATCCACTGACTTGAAAGGGGAAAAGGCCTCAGGAAAAATGTTGCCATCAAAACTTCAGTTTAAACTACAGATCTATGATAAAAAGTGTGTGTTACTTCTAACTTATCACAAAATTTAAATATCTCCAAGCCCTTTTGGGGCATCAGATATGCAATGCAAACTCTAGGCTAAACTGCCTTTCCTGATACAATCCTCTTAGATATGTGCTTATAACTGTCATGCAGAGAGCTTGAAATAAGAAGGAATACTCTTTGGGTCAATTTTCTGAAGTGGAGCATACTGGTAAACTTTCAGAGCTGCAGCTGCTTTCTCTGAGGAGAAGCAGCACATTTTGTCC
>NW_022912447.1:0-200 GCF_012274545.1 Fukomys damarensis
AAGAAGAGAAGTCTGGAATAATAATGAACTGAATAATTATTTCATTATTATTTTTAATGAAGATATTTACTTATCTCTCATGGATATTGTGAAGTCATTCACTTTTAACAGTCTTTGAATCCTCGTATGGAATGTGGCACAAAATATCTTATAGCCCTGTGATTCTTTTATCCCTCTCTAAGCTGTCATCTGAGTTGTCA
>NW_022912448.1:0-208 GCF_012274545.1 Fukomys damarensis
AATGTTATCATTATGTACATCTAAAGCCTGCCAATGATATTTTAAAAAAATAATGTGCCATAACAGAATCAGGTTTAAAAAAACACATGACTACCTCAATAGATACAGAAAATGTCTTAAACAAACTCCAACATTCCTTTGTGAAAAAAAATCTTCTAATAAACTAAGTATAGAAGAATCATACTTCAATGCAATAAAAGCCATATAT
>NW_022912449.1:0-235 GCF_012274545.1 Fukomys damarensis
CAGCTGTCCTCTGCCTCCTCCAATGCGGAATGCAAGGAGGAAGACGGGTCTGGGCTGTAAATCCGAGAAATGGAGTAAACCCCTCGGGGTAGGGGATAGGGAGGCAGGGGCACCCTAGAGGAGTCGGATGGAAGCCCTTTCCCCCAGTGCAAACAAATACCAGAAGTGACTCCATTATTGCAAGCTGGTACTCCTGCCCCAAATGGGAGGCCGGGGCCAGGGCCCTTCCCCGCAA
>NW_022912450.1:0-230 GCF_012274545.1 Fukomys damarensis
CCCTCATCCCCTCTGCTCTTTGGATCCAGGGTGAGGGAAACCACGGTGTCTGCATAGTCTGTGCGAGAGTGACGACCATGGCCCCAGCACGTAAATTCCCAGGCCAGCTCCCAGATGCTTGGATGCGCAGAGTCTGAGAGGTGTCCTGGTCACTCTGAAAGCCTCCAACAGATCAGTAGCCCACTAGATCAATTACGGTCATGTGATAACAGTATAAATGCTTTCCCCCT
>NW_022912451.1:0-225 GCF_012274545.1 Fukomys damarensis
AGGAAGTGGAAGAATTCAGACAGCAGAAAGCCCAAAGCTCAAGACAAACTATGACAAGGCTGTATGGAGGTTCTCTGAGCTCAGAACAGCCTGTAATACCCAGGCTTTTAGACTGCTTGGAATCAAAGAGTTGGCATTCTAACTAATAATAAAATCAATAAGTGACTATGAGAAAATATCAGGCCTTCAATCCCAAATGTTTTACTCCCTGGCTACTTGGCCTAT
>NW_022912452.1:0-396 GCF_012274545.1 Fukomys damarensis
AAACCTTATGTATATATCTTATTTTCAAAATAAGTAAAATTATATATTTTCAGATTTCTTAATCTAAAAATTCATTTTTAAATGATATGCTTCTGATACATGAACTACTTTTTAATTAGTCTCGAATTTTGTAGTTTTGTTCATAATTCAAGTCATTTACTACCTAATTATTTAGCTTATCCTAAAGCCTTTTACCTGAGGCTACATCTTTAATCCATATTCCTTGTAAGTAAACTAAAATTTTTTGACATAGTGAGGAAAATGTGTCAGTTCCAGAACATAAAATTTTAAAGATAAAACAATTAGGGTATGCTCCAATTTTAGCTTCTCACCATCCTTTCATGGTCATTATGTTTTAAGACTTTGTGTAAAATAGCTGATAGTGAGCAAAAAAAT
>NW_022912453.1:0-496 GCF_012274545.1 Fukomys damarensis
GTGATGTTAATCTTGTTACAGTTTAAAATAGGAATGGCAAGCCGCTAGAAAGACAAGGGTGAGGTGAGGGCAGTCCAGACAAAAGGAAGAATTATGTGAGATGCCGAGGTGTAAAGAAGAGTTCTGTGAGAAATGGAGCTCACCGATTGAGTGTACGGTCTTGGGGCATTCAAGAGAAAGAACAAGTGATCACACTGATAGTTTATTTCTAAGTTACCATATTACATATTATATGGGTACAGTGCAATTATGGGTAAACAAGCACACTTATGTATTTACTACTGGAAATGTACGCACAGTTTGAAAAACATCTTACTACTGAGGATTTATCCTATAGATATGCCTGCATACTTATGATATAACATATGTTCAATAGTATTTATTGAAGCACCGATTTAATAAGATAAACAAAAACCACTCTTCTAAGTTAGAACTTAGATAAATTTTCCATTCTGTGAAATAATGTTGAATGGTAAAGAGAACTGAAAGTCTCTGA
>NW_022912454.1:0-463 GCF_012274545.1 Fukomys damarensis
GGTTGTGGGGAGAAAGGAACCCTTCTCCATTGTTGGTGGGAATGAAGACTGGTGCAACCACTACAGAAATCGATATGGAGATACCTCAAAGAGCTTGGACTGGAGGTTCCATTTGACCCAGCCATCCCTCTGCTGGATATTTTTCCAAAAGAACTAAAAGAATCGTATCACAGTGATGTATGTGCACCCATTGTTTATAGCGGCACAGTTTGTAATAGCTAAAACTTGGAAACAGCCCATTTGCCCATCCGTTGGAGACTGGATAAAGAAGATGTGGTTTTTCTATAAAATGGAATATTACTCAGCCATAAAGAATGAGAAAACAGATTCATTCATAGGAAAATGGATACATATTGAAGATATACTGTGGTGTGTTGCAGAGCATTGAGGGAGGGGGAGGGGGAAGTCAGATAATGCCAGCAGACATGGGGCTAAAATGGTTTGTGACATTATCCTGTGTAGA
>NW_022912455.1:0-425 GCF_012274545.1 Fukomys damarensis
AGGGCAGAGAGAACATGGGAAAGGAAATAAAACAGGAGAAAATGAGAAAATGCAAATACAATGTTTGCAAGTGGCGAGAGGTGTAGGGACTGAAGCGAGAGCAGGGACAAGGGGAAAAATGAGGAACAGGACATGATATGTAAAGGTACAAGATCCCAAGAATGAATGTCACTGTACTATAACCCTAAAATGTACCAATATACCCAGTGATGAAAAAAAAAATCCCTGAACTCCAGCATTCAGATGTGTGGCTCTTTCACTCGGAGCAAATGACCATTCTTGTGGGGTCCTACAATCAATTTTAGCAGTAGCAGGTCCATCTGAAGAAGACAAATCTACCTGTGGCTGAGTCCCTCGCCTGGGGTATACTGCACTTCTCAGCTTAGTCATAGGAACTGCAGAAGGGCCTTCTAAAAAGAAGAAGC
>NW_022912456.1:0-1203 GCF_012274545.1 Fukomys damarensis
AAAGAAGTCAGCAGGGAGAATATTGTTACTCAGCTTAATTTCACTTTGAAAGAAAGCTCAAGCATCTGATGCTAATGTGCTCAGGTTCTGAAACAAGTCCCCTCTGAACAGTAAAAACATTTCTTTGTCAGCTTCATCTATTTTTTTTCTCTCTCTTTCCATCAGAGGACTAGGAAAAAAAGTTGACTTTCTTTTGATTTTTATTCCATATGTCAGTTAGCTATCATAAAATCTTTTAGGGGCAATTTTATTTTAGCAAATATGTTCACATATGAAACAGCCATGTAGTTAACTTATTTTCTGGAAGACTGCGGTCAACTAAAATGATTTATATTAAGCCAGAGCACCAAGAAAGATAAGCAGAGTTGGTTATCAGGTTTACACCCATTGTTTCCGTAGTTGTTTCCATTCATGGTTGTTCCTAGAAGCCTTTTGCAGAGAACTATGCATACTTGTCCAGGTTCTTGTATCCACAGAATCTCACCTTGTAATACAACCACTGTGCCATCCTGCGGCCTGGACCTTCTATGGTCCTCTCAGTAACCCTGCAAACCCTAACAATCCCTTTCAGTCCTGCACGTGAGGTCAGTATTCTCTCCTAGATACCCTTTAAGTTCTTCAACAGCATCATATATCGATATTACCCCCTCTCTGCAGGCATATGTAATTTTATTTCTGTCTTATGTCTGTCTTCGGTTTCTCTCCATCATCCAGGCCCCAGTGAGCTCATCTACTGCCATCAACTACTAGCTCAGTAGCTGTGCAATGGATGTGTAAGACTGACAACTGGTGCTCAGAAAATTATGCAGTTTGAAAAATGTGACTTGCGAATAGGCTTTAAACTCAAGCAGTTATCCTGGGCTGTTTTTAAGAACATTTGAAGCATGGGTTACATGATAATTTTTCAAACTTGACCAAATAACCGTGAGAATAAACATATCTTGAGCCTTAGAATAACAACACAATGTACCAAGATGTTATACATTATTCATTCCTGAGCTCTGTGTTTACTCTGCATTTTCGAAAATAATTTAGGCATATAACTCCATATTAAATTGGCTATGTGTGATCATTTTCTCCTGCTCCTGCAGGACTCTTGATACAGCTTAATCAATTTGGATAATGACTCTAAATTTAAAATCAGAGATGGACAAAGGAATACATTATCACACCCCAGAAACACACACACACACACACACACAC
>NW_022912457.1:0-606 GCF_012274545.1 Fukomys damarensis
GGGCAGGGGAGCTGGAGATGGCACTGACCTCGGGAGTGAAGGACAGAAGATCGGGCCAGACTAGTGGACGCCTAAGCCGGCTCCTCCCTTCGGGGCAGTGTCTCCAGCCAAGGAAGGAGACAGAGCCGAAAGACTCGGAGGAAAGGCACAAAGGAACACTGGACAGAAACTTCAGCCAAGGCCAACCCTTCCCCACACCTCGCTGGCCCGCAGCACAGCTCACCCTGTGACGCGTCACCGGCACAGGCCTGCTGAAGGGCATCCCTGCATGCTTGGGAGAGCGCAAAAAGCTGGAAACAGAACTGAGAGGTAAAGAGAGCAAATCAGTGAGCATGAGGATGAGGAAAAGAGAACTAATGAGCTCTTGTTGCAATTAATTTTAAAAGAACAAACAAAAGCAATTAACGTGAGAGGGTGGAATCCCCCGGCTCAGCTGCTCTCAGGGAGGCTGCCTGGTGATGAAGACGTCACTGTCTGCACTGTGATTACAAATGAGACGGCAGACTCTCACTGGGGGAGGCGATGAATCCCGCCCACCCCACCCAGGGCTGCAGGGGAGGGGAGGAGAGGCTGGAAAGCCGGCACCAGAGCCATAATGTGCGAGTC
>NW_022912458.1:0-226 GCF_012274545.1 Fukomys damarensis
TGGTGCTGCACACAGGAGCCCCAGGACCACCTCCAAGTACACAGACTCTGTCTCCTCCCTCTCCGCATAGGCTGCTTCTCCTCAAGAGATGCCTGTGAAGAACAGCACTGCAAACCCTAAGCTTGGTGGCCATAAGGGTTCTTGCCTCATTTCTTTTTATGAAGAAGGTGACACTATAATTTTTCTCCAAGGTTTCCAAGGTAGCTTTAGATTACTAAATGGTTTC
>NW_022912459.1:0-205 GCF_012274545.1 Fukomys damarensis
TTTAGGTTAGTGCATAATGAAAGATAAGGGTCTAGTTTTAATCTTTTGCAGGTTGAAATCTTTCCTCCAGCACCATTTATTAAAAGCCAATCTTTCCTCCACTGAGATTGGTTGGCTCTTTTGTCAAAGATGAGGTAGCTGAGCAAATCTGGAGTTGTCTCCATATCTGCCAGTGTATGCCACTGATCCTCAGGTCTTTTTTTTT
>NW_022912460.1:0-241 GCF_012274545.1 Fukomys damarensis
AATGATACATTTAGAAGACTTTGTTCAATACTGTTGAATAGCTATTTTTTCCAAGTACACATGGAACAATTACCAAATGTTGGGTCATAAAACAAATGTCAATAAATTTCAAAGGACTGAAATCATACAAAGTATGTTCTGATTAACTAGAACTTGAAATTAATGCCGAATACCTAGAAAATCCTCCATATTAGTAATTTTATAACACACTTTATTAAAAAAATGAGTGAAAGAAATCCCA
>NW_022912461.1:0-348 GCF_012274545.1 Fukomys damarensis
AAATTTGTCATGTTCACTGCTATATCTTCGAGTGCCTAGAATATTACCTGGCATATATGAGGCACTAAGATATATTTGACATAAAAATCAGTGTTTAAATGATGGCAAAGGTTGATGGATGATAAAGAATCTTTTCAGACAAAATTCAATTTCCAATATGATTAAACTATTACTATTGATAAACACAAGTCTGTTAAGGGTCTAATATAAATACATATAAAACACAACTCCATAGTAAAAGCACAAATAGCCTAATTTTAAAAGTAGGCAAAAGGGCCGGGAATTTAACTCAGTGGTTCCACCGCCTGCCTTGCAAGCTCAGGTTCGATCCCTGGTACCAAAAAAAAA
>NW_022912462.1:0-4598 GCF_012274545.1 Fukomys damarensis
GTTGCTCCTTCCTGCCTGCCTGCCCGCCCAGGATCAGTCCTTCTAGCCCCATACACCCTGAGTCGCTCTAGGTCTATGACCCTGTCTCTCCCCACAGGGACATCGGGGGCAATGAGACAGTGACCCTGCACCAGACCTTTGTGCCTGTGAGACCAGGCCCCCGCCAGCTCATTGCCAGCCTGGACAGCAGACAGCTCTCCCAGGTGCACGGTGTCATCCAGGTGGACGTGGCTGCAGCCTCTGGGGGTGCGGTTTTCTCAGGAGCTGGAGGTGACGGTCGCTCAGGGGAGTCCATCCCTATGGCATCTCGAGGTGGAGCTTAGCCCTGGATCAGGAGCAATGGGACTGGAGTCAGAGGAGCAAGGACATTGCCCCAAGATGTGGGACCCTGCTCAAAGTGGCTCCCCAGGGTCTCAGGAGAGAGCCTGGGGCACCTGAGGAGGGCGCCAGTCATCACCTACACTGGGTGGCACAGAGGGCAATAAACTGTTTTTTAATGAAGCTGCTGTCCTGTCATTCTGTCAGCCTGCATCAGATGGCTGCAGTCTGTGCTGGGGATGAAGTGTTCTCCTACTGCCCCTGAAAATCGCAGCAGGCAGGTCATGGTGCCATGGTGCCAGCTCAGCAGCCCTTGAGACAGGGCCTGCTTAGGGTCGGAGCAGCCTCCCAGGTTCCTCCTGCCATGCAAATCTTTTTGAAGCCCCCTACAGTGGGGCATCACTATCCACTTTCCATAGTTCTCTCTGTGGAGACAAGGACCCCAATTCCCTTTCGAAGGCACATGCTGGAGGCAGAAATAGGTTGGAGTACTCTCAGAGCAGTGTTATCCCCTTTCCAATATTTGTTTCCAAATATCTTCCTCTTGTCCACAGCCACACCACCCCAAACGTGCCTGATCTCATCTCTTGGCAGCCAAATATCTTCCTCTGATAATTTTTATAAAATTAATATATGTTCAATGTTGAAAATTAAGTAAACAGAAAATTGTAAAGAAAATAATAATCCTCAGGAATTGTAGAAAAAAATCCACTTACATTGTGTTTCGTTTGCTGCTTTCCCCCACACATAACCTTTTCCCACACTATTAACATAACATCCTCCCACGGTATTAAGTATGCTTTTTTTTTTTGAAGCAAAACATTTATTGGTACATTTTAGATATACACAAAGATAACACTCATCATAGGGAATTTGCATCTACACGCCTACATGATATACCCTGCCCCTTCCCTTTTTCCAATTCCCCCCTCCACTCCTCTCCCCTCCCCACATACAAAAGCTTTATTTCCATTTCTCCTTTTCGTTCTGTACCTGGTTCAAACTCAGGACCTTGCACTTGCAAAGTAGATGTGGTGCCACTGAGCTAAATCCCCAGCCCCCATTTTCACATCTCTTCCTTCCTTCCCCTCTCCCTTGTTCCCCTTCCCATTTCCCCATAGCTATTACACATTTCAGTCCTTATTTCCACTTTCTTATATCAAAGAAACACGTATGTCCAATTTATTTCACTTAAAAGCATGGTATCAAGGTGAATCCATTTAGCTATAAATGCCTCAAGCTTGACCATTTTTATGGCAGCATAGTACTCTATTGTGTGTGTGTGTGTGTGTGTGTGTGTGTGTGTGTGTGTGTACATAGTTCTCTCTGTGGAGACAAGGACCCCAATTCCCTTTCGAAGGCACATGCTGGAGGCAGAAATAGGTTGGAGTACTCTCAGAGCAGTGTTATCCCCTTTCCAATATTTGTTTCCAAATATCTTCCTCTTGTCCACAGCCACACCACCCCAAACGTGCCTGATCTCATCTCTTGGCAGCCAAATATCTTCCTCTGATAATTTTTATAAAATTAATATATGTTCAATGTTGAAAATTAAGTAAACAGAAAATTGTAAAGAAAATAATAATCCTCAGGAATTGTAGAAAAAAATCCACTTACATTGTGTTTCGTTTGCTGCTTTCCCCCACACATAACCTTTTCCCACACTATTAACATAACATCCTCCCACGGTATTAAGTATGCTTTTTTTTTTTGAAGCAAAACATTTATTGGTACATTTTAGATATACACAAAGATAACACTCATCATAGGGAATTTGCATCTACACGCCTACATGATATACCCTGCCCCTTCCCTTTTTCCAATTCCCCCCTCCACTCCTCTCCCCTCCCCACATACAAAAGCTTTATTTCCATTTCTCCTTTTCGTTCTGTACCTGGTTCAAACTCAGGACCTTGCACTTGCAAAGTAGATGTGGTGCCACTGAGCTAAATCCCCAGCCCCCATTTTCACATCTCTTCCTTCCTTCCCCTCTCCCTTGTTCCCCTTCCCATTTCCCCATAGCTATTACACATTTCAGTCCTTATTTCCACTTTCTTATATCAAAGAAACACGTATGTCCAATTTATTTCACTTAAAAGCATGGTATCAAGGTGAATCCATTTAGCTATAAATGCCTCAAGCTTGACCATTTTTATGGCAGCATAGTACTCTATTGTGTGTGTGTGTGTGTGTGTGTGTGTGTGTGTGTGCATGTGTATAGTCTTTATTTGTTGGCTGCTGGGCATTTGGGCTGTTTCCAAGATTTAGCTATTAGAAATTATACCACTATAAACATAGGTGTGCATATATTGCTGAGGTATGATGCTTTTTTTTGTGGGGGAAAGATACCAAGAAGGGGAATAGCTGGGTCAAATCAAATGTCTCATTTTAGTTTTTTTGAGAAATCTCCACACTGATTTCCATAGTGGTTGCACCAGTCTACACTCCCACCAATAGTGAAGGGTTCCCCCCAACAGCCCCTCCAGAATTTGTTATTGATTTCTTGATAACAGCCTTTTGTTCTGAAGAATCACACACAGCGTTGTTTTCATTTACATCTCTCAAATGACCAAATGTTGAACATCTTTTCATATATTTATTAGCTGTTTATACTTCATCTGAGAAGTGTCTATTCATTCCAGATGCCCACTTTTGGATTGTGCCTTTAAATTAGGGGAATCGGATTTTTGAGTTTTTATTTTATCATTTTTTGTTTGTTTGTTTGAGACAGGGTCTCACTATGTAGTTGAGACTGACCTGGAACTCACTGTGTAGCCCAGGCTGGTCTCGAACTAACAGTGATCCTCCTGCCTCAGCTAGCTGAGTGTTGGGATTAAAGGCGTGTGCCAATAGGCCTGGCTTTGAGTTTTTTATATATTCTAGATAGTAGTTCTTTTGTGGGACTCTAACTACTATGTAACCCCTAGTTAGCCAGCATATAGCAGCACACATTTCTTTTTACCCAGATCCAAGATAAGATTAAAACAGAGTGTATGGAAGCCTGGTACAGGTAAACAAGATAGCGACTCATGGCCTCGTTAGAACAGAGCAGCCTGAGTCTGGAGATGAAAGAACAGGTGCACCGTATAGCTGACTCCTTTAGATACATGGCAGAAAACCGACCCCCTGACGCCTGGCCCACTTGCTGTGCTTGCAATCCTTTTCCCTTGCCTTTAAAAACTGTGTAACCCCTGTGCGGGGCCTCTCTGAGCTGTTCAGTTCTGAGCGTGCCATCTGGCCAGACTAATAAAGGTCTATTTACCAATAAGCCTGGTGTGCTCCTTCCTGGGTGACTCTCGCTGCTTGTCGAGCTCCCAGCTATAGCTGAGTTGTAGGTCCCAGCATCTTGGAGGCCCTTTGGGCCTTTCGAGGCTCCCAGAAGTAAGGCCCTGGGTCTGCATCCAGAGCCATCGTTGGGCTATAGGACTCAGCATAGTGAAGGCCCTTCGGGCTGTTCACGCTCCTGGGAGTGGAAGTGAGACTTTAGGTCTTACACTTTGAGGAATAGCTGGCAAAATTAATTTTTCTCACACTGTGGGTTGTCTCTCCATTCTGTTGGTGGTTTCTCTTGCCATGCGCCCCATTTGTTTTGGGAAAGGAAATGTAGAGTTCTTAAGTGGAATGACCTAGGGGAAAGCCTTCATATTTAATGAACCCAATTTCAACAGAGGAAGGAGATGGAGAAGGCAGGCAGCGTTATCTCCACTTTACGGACTACGAGGTTGGGCGTCGATAATGACGCGACTTCACTCCACGGGCCAAGAGAAGAAAGAAATATGCTGTAAAGATCCGCAAAGTCATCACCGTCTATCAGCCGCCCTTAGGATTATGAGAGGGTGCGGAAGAGGAAAGGCGGGAAATTCTGACGTCTCGACGCACGTCTCTACCTGGCCGCCTATTGGTTGGCTCCTCCCGCGCTTTTCCAGGTCAAGGGAAACCAGTCTCAGAAAGGGAAGTGAAGTCTCTTACGTTCCACATGGCGGCAGCTTTTAAGGCTGAGCGATCTGGTGTCTTCGCAGCTGGCCTGCTTCTACGTTGAGGTTCCACGGCAAGACAGAAAGTGACTCCATAAATCTGGTGGCCTACTGAAATGGCAATGCCAGAACTCAATGTAACCTTCGCGTAACAAAAGACCGGACTCATTGAGGGGAGCCGAAGGCCCCACCCTAGGGAAGGATTTAGAAGGCTCTCCCTGGGAAGGCACCGAAGGGACCTCCCCGGGGCGTAGCCCGCTATCATGGCCACGCCTCAGAGGGCCGGTCCCGCCACTTGGCGAATGG
>NW_022912462.1:8317-8930 GCF_012274545.1 Fukomys damarensis
TGAGACAGGGTTTTGCTGTGTAGTCCAGACTGGCCTTGAACTCCAGTTTTCCTGCTTCAGCCTCCCAAGTGCTGGGATTACAGGCGTGCACCACCACACCCGGCTGAGGTCTCCCATATTAATGTGAGTAAGGTCATATGGGAAGCTGTGAAGAATGCAGACACAGCCCCGTTCTTCAGAGGCTGATTTTGGTAGGTCTTGAATGAGGCTTAGGAATCTACATTGTGCAGCAATTCAGTGGACAGTGAAGATAGTCCTGCCTCACACATGGAGAATCCAAATGACTCTGTTTCTCCTGTTGGTTTGCGCTGGTTGATAACCACAGACAAGCTTCAGAATAATTAGTTCATATTGTGAAAGTTGAAATAGCTTCCTGAACCCATCTTGGCCTAGCCCTAGACCCTCAGAGGAGAATCATCCTCTTCTACAGGATCCTCCTGTGCCTTCCCAGCTTTCTTACCAAAAGCTTTGGCCACATCCCCAGGACAGCTACAGCCTCCATCCTGGAAAGTAAGGAACAGTTTGTGGGGACAGCATGGATTTTCCAAGCTTTCTCAGCAACATCCCAATGGCCCACTTCAAAGCTGCCAGACACCCAGAAATCCTGACCCGT
>NW_022912463.1:0-289 GCF_012274545.1 Fukomys damarensis
GCCATTCTAGGTAGAACCCAATGCTTTAAATCATTGATTTGGGGAGGAGGGGAGCTTCAATGCAAGGCTCTCCAATTAATTTCCTGGCCCTGGGTCATGGCTGTGGCAAGTTCCGGCTCAGTGCGTATTATTGCATGACTCCCCAGACTTCTGCAGTTTTGTTTCTGGGCGTGGGTGTGCCCTGAATGCAGAACAAATCTGAAAGTTTTATGTATTAAAGTCACAACTGTGTGATCTTGGGCTGTGTCTGACTGGCCTTCTCAAGCAGGATGCTTTTCCTCTGGCTTGG
>NW_022912464.1:0-321 GCF_012274545.1 Fukomys damarensis
TTAAGAACAAAGCCACTCTGAATACCACCTCACACCCTTGCATACTCTTACTCCTCTGCCTGTTGGAGAGAGGCCTGGGCTGTTCCCAGACCACCCCTGGGGCACATTTTGAAGAAGGATGGGATTGCTGGTCATCTTCTAAAGCTCTGGGATCCTTTACACCCTCATCAACCCCGAGGGGTATGTGTGCCCTCAGCTGGCCACCACTGGGTGGTACCAATCATTTTTGGTTCAATCTGCTAGTTTTGAAATGTATCTTTTTTATTAACTTGCATTTCCCGATCGCTGGCCTGTGGAGGAGGAGGAGGAAGAGGAGGAGGA
>NW_022912465.1:0-218 GCF_012274545.1 Fukomys damarensis
CCTTACTTTCTGGTACCAATTTTTCAGTAATGGTCTACTTTCATTACTATCATGAGATACCCCGAGGCTGGGTACTTTACTAAGACAGAAGTTTATTTTGGCTGATTTTTTGGAAGTGCAAGGTCAAGGGCTTAGATATTTTGAAGGTTTTCTTGCTGGCAAAGTGCCAAGGTATGGTGTGAGGCATCACATAGCCAGACAGGAGAAGCGTGCATGCC
>NW_022912466.1:0-303 GCF_012274545.1 Fukomys damarensis
TTAAAGAATTTACCAGTAGTCAAGGATTATAGGACAAGCAAACATTTGTTTAGGTTTTTGCTATGCAGTTCAGGCTGTTCTTGAACTCAATATGTTGTAGTCCAGGCTGGACTTGAACTTGGGGCAGTCTTCTTCCCACAGCCTCCCAAGTGCTGGAATTACAGGCCTGCGCCACCACTCCGGGCTCATTGGGGGAATTTCTAAGAGGGGAATCGTGAAATCAGGATGAGGGATTGGGGTTTTTTTTAAGACAGTGAAGACATGGGAAATGGTGTGAGTTGGCAGTTGTAGATACTGTATCTT
>NW_022912467.1:0-242 GCF_012274545.1 Fukomys damarensis
ACACAAAATATTTTCTAGATTGTTAGTGTTTCGTTAGCCAGAGACCTAGTGTTAAAGCTCTAGGAGCCCAGCTTTTTATTTCTGTTGGTCCTACTTTCTTAGAGTGTCAGAGGCCGGCTGGAATAGGAGTCCCAGGGACTCCTCACTTAGGTGGTACGAAGTAAACTACCACCCCGCTATTCAGATCCAAAGCCGCATTTTGCCAGGTGGTGGGGACCTGGCACAGGAATTGGGTCTGCAAC
>NW_022912468.1:0-204 GCF_012274545.1 Fukomys damarensis
TGGAGTGTAAGGGTCTGATGTGTGGCGTTGGGCATTTGGGCAGGTTATTTACATGCTTTGAGCCCAATTTTATCTGTGAAATAATAGCAAAATACACCAAAAGCGAAACAAACAGAAACCAGGTATGGTGGAGCACACCTATAATCTCAGCACTCAGGAGGCTGAGGCAGGAGGATCTCAGAGAGTTCGAGACCATCCTGGGCT
>NW_022912469.1:0-287 GCF_012274545.1 Fukomys damarensis
CTTAAACTCTGTCACTGATATTAGAAGGTTTCCTAAGGTGTGGTGGTTATTAGCACCTCTTAGCTATAAGGAAGCCCAGAGTTGATTAGAAGCTCTGTGTGTGATGCTGAGTGAAACTGTTAATTCATCCTGATGCCAGTGCTATTCCCTTGTGCTGTTCTCATTTTCTAGAAAAACATTTCTAAATTCATGCTGAAATCTCCTCTTACTTTAAATTATGTTCGAGCTTATGTCCAAATCAATAACCAAGAAATCAAACAAATAAACATGATGTATCATTTTTATGG
>NW_022912470.1:0-251 GCF_012274545.1 Fukomys damarensis
GTGAGTTGCACCAGTGCCTAGGCGGGGTGGGCCCAGCAGCTGTCTCCCCACAGGCCCACCCTCCTCCAACCCTGAATTTTGTGTGCTCCACCAGCCTCGGCCCCACCCAACCTTCCCATCCCCATTAAGCCAGGATGCTGGGCCTCAGGCATCCCTACCTCCTTCCCAGATGAGCACTTTCCACTGTGACTCTAGATGTTAATGACTACGGGTTCCTATGGCATGGGGGGTACCCACCTGCTGGGAGGCTG
>NW_022912471.1:0-371 GCF_012274545.1 Fukomys damarensis
TGGTAAACTCACAGAGTTGCAGCACCTTTCTGTGTGGAGTACTTCACATTCATGAAACTAACCACTTTCACTTTAAATGGCTAAGTGGCGAGAGAGGCTGTTGCCAGAGGAAAACTGCACTTTAAACCGCAAAAGCCCTCTGCAAAGTGCGTTTGTCTTCTAATGTCAAACAGAACTTATCCCCAAGTATACAGAGTTCTGGATGCTTGTATGCACTCACAGCTGCTAGGCACTCTCTTAGGCCTGAAGTGCTTCTCTGCTAAAAGTGCCTCACAACAGTGTCTAAATCTGTGCCAGGCAGAGACATACAAACAAAAAGGAATACAGTTGTACTCCACATAAGATGTTGACTTCACTGGTAAACTCACAGA
>NW_022912472.1:0-237 GCF_012274545.1 Fukomys damarensis
TTTTATATCATTGTGTTATCATTTAAATGCAAAATAGTTGAATAAATACAGCTATATGATCTGCCTGAAACACAGGTGTAACTATGAGGGGGTCGTATTGCTTTAAATAAAAACTAACCTAAAAGAAGCAAAATAAAAAGAAGTCATATGGCTAATACATACACCTTTATAAAGCTCCAAAACCTCACATTAAGTAAATGGTCTTGCTTGAAACTTGAAAAAAACTTCCCTTGGGAG
>NW_022912473.1:0-306 GCF_012274545.1 Fukomys damarensis
AAGCTCAAGGACCAGAGTTAGATCCCTAGTATAAAAACAAAAACAAAAACAAAAACAAAAAAAAGAAGAAGAAGAAGAAAGAAAATTGCTTCTCTTCATAATCATAGTTTTCTGAAATGTTTTTTTGTCATGAAAAGTGGGGAATTTTGTCAAATACATTGCTTACTTTAGATGATTATTCATTATTTATTTCATTCTACTTAGTAATTATATTAATTTATTCCTGTATATTTAGCCATGCTTGTATTCCTGGGATAAATCCCACTGAATTGTGGGATATTTTCAATATTCTGCTAGATTCTGTTT
>NW_022912474.1:0-403 GCF_012274545.1 Fukomys damarensis
GGGTAAGTGCTTTCATTGTCATCACTATCTAGGCTATTGTAAAATGAAATGTCCTGTTTACTACAAATTTAGATGATTTCAGATTGAGCTGCATCCCTTCATTACACTGTATATTTTCAATCGGGGAGAAAACCCATTTTCCAAAATTTCTTTATGTAACTCTCATTATGGTTAATTAAACATGCTTATTTCTCAGGTGAACAAAGTAGATTTTATTTAATATCATCCATCTGGGGAAATCACCATGACAGAAGTAACATGGATTTACAAAATATATCTGATGTATAAAGTTTTAACAGCACTTTTGTTGATCTAAGACTATACTTAGTATAAAATGCTAATTCTTAGTAAGAGACAGTGGTTCTCATCACTCTAGAGATATGTAAAGAGTGGTATGTGGAAA
>NW_022912475.1:0-445 GCF_012274545.1 Fukomys damarensis
TCTTCAAAGGACATTTTTCCTGTTGATGATCTTGAGAAAGTTATATACCTTAAAATGATACACGCACACACACACCAAAGAACATAAAAAGAATACTAAGTGTGAAAAGAGATGCACTCCTCGTTTTGTAATGCAGCTTGTAGGTCGCCAAGATCACCTGAAATGAACTCAGGCGCCTAACATCACAATATTGTATTCCTGTCATCCCCCCTCCCCTGAAATTACTTCTTTGAATGCCCTGAAGTGCTGTAGAAAATAGCGTTAATTGTAAAAATTGCTGAAAACCATTGTGTTATAGGTAAAGTGAAAGGACAATGGCAGGATATGATGATAAAAATTTCCTTGAACAGACATAAGAATGAAGAAAGGCATTTATTTCTTGCTCATAATAGACTGGTTAAAAGAGAATTTCAAGATTGGCTGAAACAATGCCATTTGCTAAGGT
>NW_022912476.1:0-2596 GCF_012274545.1 Fukomys damarensis
CTGCAATGTTCAGGTACTTGGAATCCAACACTATACCTCACCCTCATAAAAACCCTTACCCTGAACTTTCACACTCCAGTTCTAGGGTACTTGAATTCCATATGTATTCCTAACCCTAACCCTAAGCATCTGAGGAGCCCGTTGTGGCTGATACCCCTGGATTCTGACGACAGCAGTGACCCCATGTAGCTCCGACACCCACAGGCCTAGGACACAACATGATGAACCAGAGGAGGGAGGAACCCAAGATTCAAACCCGTTTTCTTATCTCTGTAGAAATACCCTGTTTAAAAGAATGACAGTCACCCCTTTTAGCAGTACTTAGAAATCCTTCTCTGTAGAGAATGTGCTGTTAAATCATTTTACCCCCAGACTCATTTCCTTTTCCCAGCACTTTGAGTGCACTGGGAGGAGGTGGCCGGTGAAGATGATAGCGCGTCTGTCTCTCCCATCTCCACTCAAGCACGTGGACACTTAGCGCATTGAAATCTGTTTTATATGTAGTCATGTTCTCGTTAGATGCCTACAGCAGATCTTTAGGTGTTTGCTGAATTAAATATTTGGCTTATATATGCCGTGAATCTGAGTTATTTGTGTAAATAAGTAGCAGCAAAAGTGGATATAAACAATAGATTCACTGAATGAGTCAAAATTTGTTGAAATCTTTACTCCAGAGTACAAATTCCACCAGCCTCCTGGCACAAAGGAGCAAGAACAGTGACTTAGTAGTAGCAGAAGCCCCCAATCTTTCCAAACTTTGCACCCCTCCATCTCTACCGTGTGTCTGTTTCCTTTCGGTATTGGGGTTGAACTCGGCCTCTCACACATTAGGCAAATGTTCTACCACCCTGTCACCGAGCCATGTCACCAGCCCTTCCTACGTTTTAGGAGAGGATCTTTCTAAATCGCCCATGCCAGCCTCGGACTTGTGTTCCTCCTGAGTAGCTGAAGTATAGGCATGAACCACAGCGCCCAGCCTGTCCTGGTTTCCCCTCACACCATACAAATTACTCTCCTCTTGTCCTACCTTCTGGTCAGTGAAATCTCCACTCATTAGCAGGGCCGTCTGAGAGCCGTGGTCTGGTGCGTGGTAAACCAGAGGACCATGTGCCCTTTGGGACCCAGGGTCACACTCCTGCCAGCGATCAGAGGCCCTGCACATCTGCAGGTTTCTTGGACTGGGCCGCTTTTTCTGACTTTGGATGAAGATGTTGCTTACATCAAATGGAAACCACCATGCAGCAGGAATATTTCCCTGCCTGGAAACATGTGGCCATCACCGTGGTTGACACCGAGTGTCCTGTTGCCTGTCATCTTTGCTCATTAGCACACGACCGAGGAGCCTCAAATTACTTCCTGAAAAGTTAGGAAACCCCGGCTTAGGATCAGGGCCCAGAAAGGGGTGTCACCTGCTGAAGATGAGCCTTCCCTTCCTTCTTCCTCCTGTGCTGAAACTTCACCTGAGCCCCGCTAGCCAGGAAGGGGTTGTTTCCTTCAGTAAGAATAGCCAACCTCTGTGCAGGGGTCACAGGGAGCTGTGGCTTTGGCCCCCAGCACTTTCCCACTCCTGCCTTCCTGCTTCCTTCCTCAGGAGGGTGCAGGAAGTGGCCATGCCCCTGCACCTGCTGGGCGAGTCTCCTGTACTGGCAGAGTGATGTGACTGCAGTCTCTCTGCAGCTCTTCTGTGGGTTCAGGGTCAGTAACCGGAGATAGTGTCAGGCAGGCAGTGCAGTATGGGCTGTGCAGCTCACATAAGTGCTTACGGAACCTCTCTGCTCCTCTGCCACCCTCGGTAAGATGGGATCAGGATGATCTCACTGGCGGTGGTGGGCAGTAAGCCGGACTCTCATTAAAAGTGCTCCTGGGAGCTGCCTGCCTGTTGCGGACACAACCAGGAACTGGATGGGTGCCAGCAAGCCCGATGACCCGGCCTCTTCACTGCTCTTACTTCCTCTTCCTGTACCCTCCTACACAAGGAGTCGGTGGTGAAAACCTTGCCTGTGTTTCCCCCTTCTCAATTCCTCCCTGGAAGAGGACGATCTGCAGATCCCGCTAGGATGCATCTGAGCATCCACCTGGATGGCGGCTACTGAAAGGACACTGACCCGGCCTTGGCTTCCGCGGTCATGGAGTTGAGCGGGGTCCTTTAGCGATGTTGTCTGTTGCCGATGCCTTGGATTTTCCTGCCGGATGCGGTCTAGGCCACCATCAGTCCTCCTGTGGTAGAGACTTTGGGCCGAAGTGTGGACCTTCAGGATATGGCCCCGGTGGGGGTTGGGGTGACACAGAAGCGGGCACAGGGAAGGAAACGGCCTCATGGTCAGATGGCCACCACTGCTTTCAGCTGTGGTGCCCTCCCACCCAAACAAAATGAAACACATCATACAAACGGAAATACAAATTCTTCCTCAAGGTGAGTAGAGAACGCAGAGCCAACAAACACTTCAGAGACCAGCGCTGGAAGTTAGTTTTAGAAGTCATGTGACCTCAGGACGGCCCTGGAGTCCCACGATCAGTAACCTGTGCAGCAGGCAAAGGACTCACTTGGTCCCGCGGTTCAGACCTGCAGCCCGTGTGTGATGTCTTCAGTGTGGAT
>NW_022912477.1:0-265 GCF_012274545.1 Fukomys damarensis
TTATTTTATTTTTATTATGTAGCTTAGTTTATACAGTTGATGATTAATGCATTGCATATGAACTCAGTATGAGTTTGTTCATAATAAATTGGAGTTTTAAAAAAAGGATTCAAGGTCATTTAAATCTGTTGTATAAACATCATTCCTTAGTTTCACTTTATTGGAAGTCTTACTACTGCCAATTAAAATGATTAAAAGACTCAAGCTTGAATCTTTCCTCCTATTCTGTCTGATAATAGTACTATGAGGCCTTTCTTTGCTACAG
>NW_022912478.1:0-271 GCF_012274545.1 Fukomys damarensis
ATCTTCACTAGGAAAGACTATTTTACTTATACATTTAGAAGCTGTAGAAATAATACTGGGTGGGTATACACATCCACTGGGGTCTTTATAAGATGGAACTGGGCCACCTGAGTGGGAAGGAGAGGCAAAGACAGAAAGAGAAAGGAGGGAGGGAAGAAGGAAGAAAAGACAGAACAGAATTGGCAACAGTTTAGTGCACTTGGCTAGTAGATGCCAAGACCCTGAGTTCTATACCAAGCCCCACACACAAAAGTAAAAAAGAAAAAAGATA
>NW_022912479.1:0-216 GCF_012274545.1 Fukomys damarensis
TTAATCAAAGAGTAGAAGCATTTGGGCGTACCAGATGAAAGCAGTACTATTTAATAGTACTACAGTGTCTACCATGAGTACTTCGGGAGGGGGCAGGGGGACTCAAAAAAAAAAAGAAAACCTTGATAACAAACAAGACAACGAAATTACACCGGTTATTAGGTACACACCTGAAACACGAAGACCAAAGTAACCAGCACAGTACAGCTACACACA
>NW_022912480.1:0-851 GCF_012274545.1 Fukomys damarensis
TGCAAAGCTCAGTAGGTAGTTATCACCATCAGGCTCTGCAGGCTCAGGTCCAACTACGTTCTTTTTGTCCGTTTTTTGCCTTGGTTTTGGCTTGTTATTTGGCTTTGTTTTGTTTTGAGACGTTGTCTTGGAGTATAGTTCAGGCTGGCTTTGAACTCACTCTGTAGCCTCAGGCTGGCCTCAAACTTGCTGTGATCCTCCTGCCTCAGCCTCCTAAGTGCTGGGATTACAAGTACCACTTGTAAGCCACCACACTGGGCCTATTACAAGCCACCACACTGGGCCTAACTATTTTCTTGAACATAGAGCTACATAATTAAGTCAGAACAAGGGTCTGACATCTCTGGTAAATGTGAGAAAAGGCTAAAAGACCTGCAGTGTGAAAACTGTTAATCAGCAGAAAAGACAGAGCTGAAGAAAAAAGCCATGAACTGAAAGATATTATGCAGAATGCTGCAGGGAGAGGAAAAGAAATGGAAAAAACCAACTAGGAATTAAGAGATATGAAGGGAATGGTGCAGAAGGCAGTGCGTTGCAAATGAGTTCTGGAAGGAAAGGAGAGTCGGAAGCCAGGAGGTTTGTAAAGACGCGGTAGGTGAGAACAATGCAGAAACGATGGTCAGCTCTAGTCTACAGACCCAGGAGGCCTAGTATATCCTAATCAGAATAAATAGGGAGAAGCCCGGTGTGATGGCGCATGCCGGTGATCCCAGAACTCGGGAAGCTAGGCAGGAGGATCGCTGTGAGTTGGAGACCAGCCTGGGCTACACAGTGAGTTCCAGGGCAGTCTGAACTTCATAGTGAGACCCTGTCTCAAAAAAACAAACAAAAAAATAAAGAAATTTAAAAAA
>NW_022912481.1:0-232 GCF_012274545.1 Fukomys damarensis
AGATTTCATATATCAGATTCACATAAGATCTTGAAAATAAGGTTTTCAAGTTCTCCCTTTGATGATGATATTAGCTCTGGGCTTTTCATAAATGTCCTTTATTATATTGAGGAAATTTTAATCTACACTATCCTACTGAAAGTTTTTATCCACGAAAGAATGATAAACGGTTGTTTTTTTATTTATTGTGATGATGATAATGTTTTTAGCTTTCACTCCGTTAACTGTGATG
>NW_022912482.1:0-209 GCF_012274545.1 Fukomys damarensis
TAGAACATTGCATTCTAATTCCCCCGCAGGAGTCTGTCCCCTGCCGTGGACTCCACCATCCGTAAGAGAAAGAGTGACGTCCGGCTGTCCTGGTAACCCTGGGTTTCCACTAGGGCCCAGCATGCAGCTTGAGCTCAGCAGGTGGAGATAATTTATAGGAAGCAAGTAAGGGGAAAGGAAGGTGGGGATTTTGTTTGGGACGCCTTCAG
>NW_022912483.1:0-201 GCF_012274545.1 Fukomys damarensis
ATGTCTACATAATGTTCCACCCCACAAAATCAAAATGTACATTCTTTTGGCTGCACATAGGTCGTTGTCCAAAGACCATATACTAGCGCACAGAACATGTTTAAATAAATGCAAAGGAACTGAAGTTATCCCATGATCGTATCAGACCAGAGTGCAATTAAGCTGGAGATCAGAAACTTCAAGAATTTCACAAACACATGG
>NW_022912484.1:0-688 GCF_012274545.1 Fukomys damarensis
TCTTGTTATTGTCCTTTTGTTGACTCTTTCACCCTATCTCTTTAGTTTCTTGCCTTGCCTTGTATATATGCTCTGTTGGCCCTTAGGGAGTTGTGGTCTTCATTTTGTTTTGCCATGATATATTTTAGAAGTGTTTGGAGTGCTAGTTTTATGTTCAAAAAATTTTTCAGGTGTTCTTTGTCATGGAAGTACCTTATTTCCCCATCAATTTTGACATATATTTTTGCAGGATACATAAGTCTAGATTGGAGGTTGTTTTCTTTTAGGCCTTGAAATACCTCACTCCAGGCCCTCCTTGACTTGAGGGCTTATGTTGAAAAGTCTGCTGTGATTCTTATGGGCTTTCCTTTGCATATGATTTGTTTCTTTTTTCTAACTGCTTGTAGTATTTTATTCTTCTGTTTGGCTTCTGGGATCTTGATTATTATATGTCTAGCTGTAGTTTTTTTTTTTTTTAATCATGACTAGTTGGAGTCCTATATGCCTCACTTATCTATGTCAAATTATTTCCCTCTCTTTGAGAAGTTTTGCATCATTAATTTTGTGAACAGTTTTTTATGTCATTTATACTTTCCTCTGCTGCTTCATGGATTCCTATCAGTCTTATATTATTCTTCTTTGCATCATCTAAGAATTCTTGAATCAATTTCTCATGATCCCTTACTATATTTAAGGGATCTTTCTTTTC
>NW_022912485.1:0-399 GCF_012274545.1 Fukomys damarensis
CGACACGTTTCCTACCTCCTACATTGGTCTTTTGTCACAGGACGAACAGGGCACATCTTCCCTTGGTGGTTTTCTAGCGTGCCGTACATCGTTGTTAGGCACAGTCACTATGCTGGGCCATACCTCCCTTGAACTCTTTCCCCTCCTTTGGTTGGAAGTCTGTACTCACCGACCAGTGTCTCTCCTCCTCCGTCACCAGCCCTAGCACTCGCCGTCCTACTGTCCGATTCTGGGTTTGACTCTTCTGAATTCCGCACTTTAGTGAGAGCGTGCAGGGCTCGTCCTTCTGTGCCTGGCTTGTTTCACTTAGCATTATGTCCTCTCGGTTCACCCACGTTGCTGCAGATCTAAGAATTTCCTTCTGTTTATTTATTTATGGTGCTGGGGATTGAATTCAGG
>NW_022912486.1:0-225 GCF_012274545.1 Fukomys damarensis
TCCCCATTAAGTGGAAGGAACCAAGGAGTTTGGCAGAGTCTAGCCACACAGAATAGACTAAGGGTAAACTGCTCCCTTTGTCCCATCAGCCCCCTCCAAACACTGAGGAATCTGTAGCCCTGAGGCATTTTTGCTGTCACACATCAGGGGTAGAGAAGCAGAGGTGGCAGGCTGATGGCAGGCTGTGAGAGAATAAACAAGTGCTGCTTGTGTCTGGAGTCATCA
>NW_022912487.1:0-348 GCF_012274545.1 Fukomys damarensis
GGCTGAGGAATGACGTAGGAGTAGAAGTCTCTGCTCTCGGGTCAGGGCTCCTGTTAGCGCTGGAGATAGACAGCAATCCGGTGGGTTAGGATTGGTGAGCCTGACACGGATGGTTTTGACCTTCCACGTAGTTTGCATGTGGGAGGGAAGGTGAGGGTACCGACATTTTTGAAGGTCGAGTCTAATGTGTGTTTCCCGTGAAATTCCCATTTTTGGCTGAATATCATGGGTAGCGACTGGCCAGCGACAACGGTTACCCCTAGACTTAGGGGTCGGAATAAGCCACCGATATTCCTCCCTGAGTAGTGTCATGAGTGTTTGACGGGGAGTGTTGGTGTTAATTTCACG
>NW_022912488.1:0-586 GCF_012274545.1 Fukomys damarensis
CTTTTGGATCTCATTAAAAGCTAGCAGCCTTGTACGCCATGGAATACACGAGTCAGAACAATATTCCCAGGTGAGGAACATATCCTTTCCAAAACTCAAAGAGGTCAAGCAGGCACTGTGCTTCCTTCTTAATTGTAGTAAATGCAAAGTGCAATAACTTTTCCTTTGGAGCGGCTACTCTGGAATGTCCCAAGCCAGTTGGCTCCTATGAACTGTGCCAATGTGGTGGACTTGTGGACCTAGGTAGCTCTTGTTCCTAGCCCTCTGGAGCACATGTATTTTTCAGAGGGACTCAGGATTACTTGTGAGTTCTTGCTCATAAGGTGTAACTAACACAGTCATTTGTTACCCACAGCTGATCAGTGTGATGTTCCTAGGAAGGCCCAGTAGATCTCTCTAATTGTATAATGAGATAGAACAAGACCATAAATATATACGGAGGACCCTTAAGTTAAGACTGGCTTGGTGTAGGCAGAGCTTGGGTTAATTAGATTAATGGAAGATTCATCTGCCTCTTGTTATGTATAGTGTGTACCCAGGTAAACATCCAGATCTCAGCTGTATTGACTTACAACCAACTTGAGTT
>NW_022912489.1:0-264 GCF_012274545.1 Fukomys damarensis
AGATTAACATTAATTGAATACACTTACTTCAGACTCTTATGGCTTGTGTCTGGATACCCCCCCCAAAGCCTCATACAATCATAGATGGGACTTTTAGGAGCTGGATTGATCTGGAGTGTGTGATACAGTGATTAAGGGTGTGCGACTGCAAAATAGGTCCACTGATTGGTTTGCATAGTTGGATTAAGGGTGCTCCACCCGGGGCTGAGTGTTACCTGACCTAAGGGCAGCTATCCTGGATAACATATGAGACAGAAAGAGAGT
>NW_022912490.1:0-214 GCF_012274545.1 Fukomys damarensis
GTGAACTGGAAGTCTGTCTTTGTGTCTTGCTTAAATGTTTTCTCATTTTTATTTTTGTTGTTGAGCTGTTCTTGGTTTAGTCTCTGGATTACCATCTAATCTTACTGATATAGTTGCACCCTAGCTTCTGGGTCTCTAACAACCCACAGATATTCTCATCTCCATAACATCAGAGAAAACAGCTTATCAAATCAACCACAATCCTTTATCCCAA
>NW_022912491.1:0-207 GCF_012274545.1 Fukomys damarensis
ATTCTTTTCCATACTTATGTCAAAATATTTTTAAATTTTGTTGTCAAGGTTTACTTTTCACACCTAGTTCTTTAGTTCATGTACACTTTATTTTCTGTATGCTGTTTAAGGTAGGGCCCCAGGGTCTTTTCATAGGAATAACCAGTGGGCCCAACAATGCTCATCGAGGAGAAAACATCCTTTCTTCAGTGGTTTGTACCGATGTGA
>NW_022912492.1:0-7611 GCF_012274545.1 Fukomys damarensis
GGTAAAACACCCTCTGACCCAGGAAGTAAAAGAGTGTAAAGGGATGGTCCCAGTCCCACTTGAAGAAAAATTATATGCCCCAAAGAAGAGGAAGTGAGAACCTCCACCAGATTTTAGCCTTGTGTTGACTTCTGTCACACCAGAGCAGCATGGATGACTACTTCAGCCAAGAGTTTTATTACAGGTACCATTAGAGTTTTCTAGAGTGCTTTGCTTTTGAATCCCCCCTTTTAAGTAAGAAGTGAGAAAACTTTGCGAGAACAGCCCTATAGTCTGTGCAGATGAATTAGTGTAATTCTTTGTCATTGTGGACAGCAACACCATTCTGAAGAGCAAAACATAAAACTGCCTTGGATTGTAAGCTAGTCATTCAGACTGTGTATGACCATGCAAAAATAAAAACTGAAGACCCCTGTGTTATAGGGACAACTTTTTATCAAAGAAATAAACATGATTTTATAAAGTCCATCAGGTGTGTTGTGTCTTTGCCTGCTGCAGCATAGTACATTCCCTGAGGGCTCACAGCTCTGTTCTTGGGGTATCTCACAGTGTGGGGACACTGAAGTTCGGGGGCTGGGAGAAGTAGAGGTGAAGATGAATCTGTTCCTCATCTGCAAAGTGGGTAACTGTTTTTCTCCTGCGTGTCACTGGTCATTGTGGAAAGTGCTGCCCTTTTGTGAAAAGACATGTATGTTCTAGGGCCTTTGGGGTTTGCTTCTGACATTTCTTTGTCATTGGTCCCTGCCTCCACTGTCCCTCAGCTCTGGGAAGTCTCTGAGAAAGAAGCCTGCTGTAAGTGGGATTCCTCATGTGATGGGTGAGGATGAGGGCTTTTTTAGGAACACTCACTTAAATCTCACTGTAGGTCTCCATGGGGCTGATGAACTGGGAGACTTGAGCAGTATTTGTACAGCATTCTGCACAGAGGTCTGCCACCATCACAGATATCAGTCCTATGGGAATGGAATGTTGGGGAACCTACCAGGTAGTAAGAATTTCTCGTTACGTTGATCTGTACAGTCAGATCATCTTAAAGCAGGAAGGGGTGAGATAGAACAGAGGTATGTTAGAGAAGCCTTCGAGCCAGGTGGCAGCTCCTAGTCCTTGGCTTATCCCCTCTTAAAGCTATCTTTTCTGCATGGGGTCATCAGTTTTGTTACTTTGCTTATTTTTAAGAGCTCAGATGGCATCTAGCTTCAAATTCCTCCAGAGGCAGAAGGCTATGAAAATTCTTTGCAGAGCAGTAGTGTAATAAAGAGAGTCATTAAGAAAGAACTTCAGACTAGAAATAAGAGGGATATAGTAGAGATAATCTGGGCAAATATCCTGCTTCCTATTTAATTAGGATTTGCTGATTCTGGAGGCCTTTGGCTAGGGCTTGCACAAGAGCACAAACTATCAGGTGGGTATTGTTTTCTATTATTAACTATTCCACATGCCATATACCATGCTGTACGGCTATGGTCTACTAAGCTTATTTAGTCCCTTCAGCCCCTTGAGGGAAGATTGTTATGCCTATTTGGAGAATGAGGGAACTGACTCAGAACTGATCTTGGTCTTACAGATAACAAGTGGCAGCTGGAACCTTGAACTGGGGACCCAGGTGCTGTTTGGTCTTTCCTGTCCTTTGACACTGAGATTGTGTTCAACTCTCACGTTAAACAAGACACCTAGTGTCAATTGGTACCGCTCAGCTAGTAGTGTCTGTCCTCATTGCCTGAGTATGGCATTGGCACTTACTTTTCCTGCTCTTCTCAGTGTCCGAGAAGACAGTTGTTGCCATTTGGCATCCCAGGTAACACAAACTTTCAGAAGCTAAGAGTTTAGGAAGGAGGCTGGCGAAGTAGGACAGCTGTGCAGTGTTCCACTTCCCCTCTGTGGAGGTGCTAAAGTGAAGCCACTGTTCCTCTTCCTAAGGCCTGATTCACAGCTGTACGCACAGTAACTTCCTGCAGCCTCTGGCAGTCACATGCCTGCTGTGTGAGGAGGGAACATGCAGGTGATTTCCAGGCTGCACGTTAACTTTCAGAGCCTAGTATCCCATCATCCTACCTGGAGAGGTCTGAGAGGCTATTGTACTGGTCCAGTCCTTTAGTGAGTGATGGTGAGCAACATTTGAAGGACATTCCTGACCTTATTGGATCTGATAGCTGGAGAGGTAGACAAAGCCTGTGGTGCCAAAAGAAAAGTGCTACCGAGGGCAAATGCAGAGGCTACGAGGGGTTGAGGATGTGGGTAGAAACATCCCTAAGGCTCTTGAGAGAAGAGGATGGGAGGAAAGGGGTTGTGATGACAAGGCACTGAAGGGCCAGATCTGGAGGCTGGAGATTCCTGAAGAATAAGCATGAAAGGACAGGTGATCACTGAAGTGATACGCACTCGAGAGGGCTGGACTCAAGAGAGCACTCCCTGTGGGCTCACATCCTGCAGGGGTACATCTTTAGATTTGGAACTTTGGCCCCCTTGGACAGGATTGATCGTCCTCAAGTGCTTTGTTTACTCTGCATTGTTGCCTTCATCCAGCTGCCCTTCAGGACACCATACTTGGACTTAAAGAAGAATGTGGAGGAACTTGTCTGTATTTGACATGTGGACAGGATTGCTAACGTAAGTGATGTTTAGCCTCAAGTTCCTCTCACCTTTCTCTGGCACTCAGCTGTTTCTCCTTTCTCTCAGTATATTGGTCAGCTTTTCGCTGCTATGGCTAAATACCTGAGAAAAACAGCTTAAAGGAGGAAGTGTTTATCTCATCTCACAGTTCCAGAGGGTTCAGTCCAGCTGGCTGGCTCCAAGGTAGCTACATGGTGGAAAGGCATTTCAAAGCTGGTTCACCTCATGACTGCTGGTGAAGCAGAAAGGGTTGGGAAGAGCTAGAGGACGGGCCCAAGGACCAGATATATTCCCCAAGAACAACCCTCCACGGCTTACCTGGACACCCAAAATTAATGCTACTCTCCTCGGCATCTCTCAAACCAGTTGAGCTAACGGGATTGAGCTAACAGGATTAACTACCACACCCAGAGTCTCCTAAAAGATTGTTTTTGCCAGCGATCTCTGCTTTTCTGGAGGAAAGGACAGTGCCTTGTCTACCCGGGTGGAGGTCCTCTAAAGAGAGCAAGACTCCATGATAGTGATACCTCCAGAGTCAGTGGCCCAAAGCCAGTGGCCACAGTGCAACTCAGGGTGTGAAGTAGGTCCACCGGGATGGACAACAATGTGCAGGCTGAGGGCCCAAGAAGCTGTTCTCTGTGTGCCTCAGGGAAGCTGCCTTCCATGACATTTACAAGTTGTGGATACTCTAAACTCTGAACCGTGGAGTGTCAGCCAAGGAGGACCATGAGGTCTACTTAAGTGGGCCTTTCAGAGTTTTGTTGAAAGATCAAGTATATGTTGATAGAGATGGGATTCTTGGTTAAAAGCTTGTGAACTATAGAAAGTCCAAGCCATGCTTCCCTTCTTCTGGACCCAACTGGATATAAAAGAGCAGGTGTCAGTGCAGCATGCCCAGCCAGGGCTCATGGATGTTTCTTTACCCTCCTCACATTTTTGTGAGGCAGACCTCTACATTTTACAGGTAAGTCACCTGAGGCTCAGAAAAGAACTCATCCAAGACCATGAAGGAGTTGGAATTCAGCCTGCTAATCTGATTTCAGAGACCATTTTTGGCAGCCAGTGAAGCCTTTGTGCTATGCCTTTCTGGAAGTGGACACTGCTGGTCTTGTAGCTCAAGCCCTTCTCTAGTGATCTCCTACCCTGGGCCTTTCTGTCCCAGACCCAGACTGAGGCCCCAGGCTTCCTTGATGTAGGAAGGGAGCCAGTGGGGCTGGGATTGCTGGGGGATGTTTCAGGTACAAAAGGGGGCCCCGAGAACAATGGAAAGATGGATTACCTGGAGGCTGGACCTTTTCACACATTTCTGCACCATCATTTCCAGCAGAGCTCTCTTCTCTCTATGTTGCTCCAGGGGGGTCTTTATAGTGCACACAACGAAGGCACACTGGGCAGTGTCCCTGAACTCCAGCCACTAACTGATGGGTAGGAAGAGTGGGGATACTCAGCCATCAAACAGAGGCCGTAGTAATTTTGAGATGCAAACCAAATGCTGTGGAAATGGGAGGGGGCATTCATTAGCTCTTGGCATGGAGGTGGGGCTGGGAAATTTTCCAGCAGCGCTAGTGTTGCAGCTGGCAAAGGAGCAACTATTGTGGAGGGTGGGTGGGAGGAACAGGGAGGTGACAACACTAATGTGTTTTGGGAGCTCCTGGGAGAAGGCAAGTACAGTGATGCTGAAAGGGATCTTGGAGTATCAGAGCCACAGGCTATCTTTGGAGGTTAGACTGGAAAGTCAGGCAGGGCCTAAGCCTCAGCTGCCAGTGGACACTTTGGCTGCTGAGGATTTCTTGAAGGATTATTTCCAAGAGCTAACAGTGGATCCTGTGCATGCTGACTTGGTACCAAGTGTGCCTCCTGAGGAACCCCACAGTGCTCACACATTTCTGAGGGAAATGGTTCTATAGATGCCTCATGGAGAAGTAAAGGGGCTGAGATGAGATTTTCAGATGCCCACAGTAGCAGGATTCACTAGAGTAGAGGTGCTTATTCACTGACCCCCCCACCAAGTAAACTGGGTGTGCTCTGAAATGTGTGTCAGAGCATTTGAGAAGTACAAGTTGTTCTACCTTTGCATGATCTGGGCTATTTCCATTTGTGTTAGGAGGCAAAGCAGAAACCTTACTGAACCTGATGGCTTTGCAATGTCACCTGCCAATCCCTGCCCTATCTTCCTGTGCCTGGGAAAAGGCAAGTATGGTGTTAATGGAAAGTTTCCAAGGCAATTTGTGGGATTCTTCATTACCTTGAAAAAGATTCAGTAGTGGAATAAGCATATAACTTCAGGTCAAAGACTTGATTGAGGGACCTGGCTTTACTACACAGCAGCTATTTAACATGGACAGTTTCTTCCCTTGGTTTTATTGCCCTTGTATAGAAAATGGTCAGGAGTTCGGATGCAGTGAACCAGAAGGTCTGAGCCCTTTCAAGTCATTAGCTGCCAGATTTCCAGAGGGGCTACCCCAGGAAGTCAGTAGGGTAGCATAGGGAGGTGAGGAAGGGTTCAAAGGATTTTTCAGAGGCTTATTCCCTGCTCATTTCTCTTCATCTTCTGATAAACACTTGTGGTTTTCATAACCTGCCAGTGAGTGCAGTGGGACTTCCTGTTGCTCTAACTCCAAACAGAATAGGCATTGTGCACTGTGCATAATCACAAGAACACATTAAAGAACCCCAGACGTCAGAACAGTCATTTACTGCTCTCAAATTGCTGGAGGTATTTGTGCTGTCTGGAAATGAAGTTTGAGGGGATATGGGTTTAGAGCCAAATGCAGGTAAGAGGTATTGATAGGCTACAGGAGGAAAATTTGCAACCAAGGAGTGGTGAAGTCTAATTTTTGGAGAACTGTGGCACAAGCCCCAGAATCAACCTCTAAACATATTGTAACAGCACAGCGATATCCAACAACCCTGGACACTTCCAGCTTCCTTGCACCCTAGTAAGACTAGAGTCAGACTTTGTGAAACCAAATTTGATCTCCAAACCCCTTAATTTCCCTAGATGGCTAAAAGAGCCAGAATTGATGTATTATTGGGTAATATTACATCTAAATCCTTGTCACAGAAACACCAGCACCATCATGTTTTCCTGAGATTTGCCCTGAGACCGCTCCACTTGTACAAGTGCATTGTTCAGCAGGCCATGCCAGAAGTAAGGATTGTATAAATTGGACTCCTAGATTCCACATAAGTGGGTGACTCCATTATTCCTATAAAGTGTGTACTGAACTAAATGATAGGACATAATAGTAGCCCTTTTGTCCAAGTGAATTCCTAAAAGGAAGCGTCTCATGATCAGAAAACTAGATATTCTTGACAGAAGTGTCAAGGTTTGTTAATTGGCACAGACTTCATTATGAAATTTATTTCTTGCTCAAATTTATTTGTAAGCCCAAATAAATATTTGTGGCATTTAGAGTGGTAAAAATTGGGGCAAGCAATGCTCTATCTTGTTTCAGTACTCACACTGTAAAAAAGTGTTATGGGTCGTTTAGTGCCGTCTTTTTTGCATATGTGCTTTTGCATTTGAATTTCACTTTAAAACAGCCCCCAGGTGTTGTGCTGAAGTGCTGTGTAGTGTTCTTAAACTCAAGAACTGTGATGTGTCTTGTGGTGAAATTAAGTGATAATGGCCTTGAGTGCAGTGTTACTGAATCAACAGTATTTTGGAAATAATATATAAGCACAAGTCTATTGATTGGTTGACATAAGCCCTATGACCAGAGGCTGTATTTCCCCTGTGAGCAATGATTTGGCATTCTCTAATTCAGTGTTCCCAATGACTATAGAACATAAGTAGTGCAAACAGGTATCAACTATATTTGACTATGGGATTTGTGTGTTGTTTTTCTAATGAGAACCTCCGTAACATCTTTCTATAATTCTTCAACTTTTATTTGCAATAAAGGAAGTTTTTAATCCCCACCATTATTCTTATTCTGCTGGTCTCATTTGTCTTTCACCACACTGCCTCTTGTTTTCAGCTACACATATTTTCATTCCCTACACCAGGGAGCTGTGCTGTCTCCATGAGCCAGTGACCTCCTCTCTGCAAGAACATTTAGAAAGTTCTGTAGCAGAAAGGTTAGGTAATGTGGCCAGAAATTTCCAGAACTATAGTAGCCTGGACACAGGGCACCTGTTACCTTCCAGCCTTAGAAGGAGTAGTTTTGGTGGTGGTTAGTAATGGCCATAGAAGAGAATAATGAGTAGGGTAGTGTCTTAGTTACTTTTTTCTCATTGCTGAGACAAAATAGCTGACACCCAAAGTTAAAAGAAGAAAGGCTTATTTGGCTCACAGTTTGTAAAGGTTTCAGTCTATAACTGGCTGGTTTCAAGGCATGGTGGCATGGCAGAGGGGCATCACAGAGGAGAAACTGTTCAAGGTGAGAAGAAGGCAGCAAAAGCAGCAAGCAACAACCAGCAATAGCAGCAGCCCTCTTTCTGTCCCTTATTTCTTATCCAGGCTACCCTACCTTAGGGCAGGTAGCACTCACACCCAGGGTAGGACACCCTTAATCTTAGCATGACACCATAAGTCAATCCCAGGATCACATCCTTGATCCCAGCATCACACACCCAGATCCAGCCACCTCTGAAAAGTCCCACCTGTGACCACATGAGGCTTTGGGGGGACATCTACATTTGATCTTAGCCAAAAGGCCTAGAAGCGATGGGGAGACATCTAGATACAAGCTATAACAGATAGCAACTCATCACCCCGGCTTGGGACTCAGAGCCACCTCTGCTGCACGGCCCGGCCTGAACTACAGGCATCCTCTGGAGCTATGTCATTTCCAGCAGGCACCACTGATTGGCTCTGACACAGTGCCAGGAGGGTAGCCATGTGGGCGCTGCTGTGCACCGTCCTCCCCCTCCCCCCGGCTATTAGATCCCCTGATTGAGCCAGTCCTTGGATGCACTCTGCAGAGGCATGGTGGGCTACAAAGGGTGGTGATTGATCCTATTATGTTCCTGATTGTATCGATAGGGATAAAGGAT
>NW_022912493.1:0-1336 GCF_012274545.1 Fukomys damarensis
AGTTTCTTTTCTCTGAAAGCCGTCAAAAAGAGTGCACCTCTCAGTGTGGGTACCCCCGAAATATCCATGACAGTGCCTGTGGAACATTCTAAAGCAAGGGGGTCCTGATGGGAGGAGTCGTCCTCTCTCCAAGAAGCATCTACACACTAACTTAGTACTGAGGCTCCAGTAACTTAAGCTCACCACAGCAGCAGCAAGAGGGAATAATGTTAATGGGTGCTGTTTGGTATCATTCTAGACTCCCAGATGTCTTGATTTACAAAAGATTTCCAAAACTAGATGTGTCATTAAGTAGAAGAGCTATTGTGTAACATTTAGGGTCAGAAACTAATCACCTGCACAGGTGGCACCTGGCTGGAAACATACAAGACCGGTTTGTGCCACAGGGTCATCCACAAATTACTAGTCTGTGCTACAGATAACCAGAAAGGACAAAGACTTCAGGCCAACTACCGGATGTGCAATGATGGCACATGGAGCCCATGACAAAAGGAATCCTGCTATCTGCTTGGCCAGCCCAGTAGGCCAGCCAGAGCCCCTGGAAGGAATCTACTTTCTTGACCTTGGCAGATGTTACAGTTGTCCTTAGGATGTCCCCTCCCATTAGATCGAGCCCTTCTGATTTGGGGTTGGGAGAAACTGCCCCTTAATTTTCCCCCAAAGGGACTTGGAGTTAATGAACTCTCTTTTTAATAACAAAAGCCATCACAGCAAAATCTAAGCCCTGTCTTGTCTGGAGACCCACACTCTTTTCTTCAGCTTCCTGTGTTGGTAGCTGAATGACCTCTGCAGCAGCAATAACAAACCTTTTTACAATCCTGGGAATTACACTGTGATTTGAAAGGGGTCTCCTGGTCTTTGCCTTCCTCATCTCTCCCTCAAAAAGAAAAATCCCTTTGGTAACTCTTATGAGTACAAAATTCCCACTTGGAGAAGAGCAGGTCCAGGCAGGCCAGAATTTCTTAAGTCTGGTAGAATTCTCAGTACACGTTGGCAGTTCCTGAAATGCCTTCAGAGGACATTCTGTCCATTCACCATTGTTTCCCAAAACTGTGCATATGTGTGTACAGGAGCGTGTGTGCAGGAGGGCGTGGTGTCAGTCTTCGTCAGCAGTGAATCTCCACTTGGAACACATGTAGACATAGCTGCTGCCTAGGATGAGTAAGACCAGCACAGTGTGACTGAGTGCCAGGACCCCTACTGCAAAGAGGTATAGGGTTCTGTCACAGTAAGCCTGAGGTTGCTGAAAAGGTGGAATAAAGTCTGGCCGGTACACAGAAAAGACCCAGTAATTTCCCAGAATGAACCAGAGGAAGAGGAAGAGGCTGAGGATGAG
>NW_022912494.1:0-390 GCF_012274545.1 Fukomys damarensis
GACATAAAATATTTCAAGGCCAAAGAAGTTCTATAATATTTGAATAATACACAAAAGCCATACGCAGTTTTAAAAATACAAGCTTTTAAAAGGTTAGAGAGTTGATATTTCAGGAATAGAGTACTTCACAAGCTGATACCTATATTTTGGGTACCGATTGTGGATATTTTGGTGGAAATATGTCAGACTGGCAAATCTCAGTATCAGAGGTTTTTTCATTTTATTTGGTAATTTAGATACTTTTAAATGCTCCATTTACTCTGTCAGAGAAAATGTAGACCTAAATTAAAAATAGCTCATTGTCTATGTTGGAATAAATCTCAATATCTTCTAATCCACTAAAATTAACCCCTTTCAGTAAATATATAAATAAATACATAAATATATATA
>NW_022912494.1:603-4962 GCF_012274545.1 Fukomys damarensis
GCTCTCTTTTTCTCTGTCTTTCTTTTTCCGACTATCTCTGTCTCTGTCTCTCTGACAAAGTACAAAAATTTTAAATTTTAAATAGGGTAAATACGCAATAAACTTTTGGAAAAGAATACATTGGGAAGTAGAGTCTTAGGCCTGATTACTAAGTTTTACTCACTGAGTTATTTAAAAGTGCCTGAGTTCCTCAGCTGGCAAGAGACCTAGCCATCAGAAAACAAAGCAGAACTTCAAGAACTCTACTAGCAATTTTCACAGTTGTGTTATGTCATGGCTGCTCTGCTCAATGAACCACTCCAAGTTAATTTTATTTACTGGGAAACTTCTTGATGGTCTTGGAGAAATATATGCTCTACTTTAATTTCTCAAAATGCACAGATGATTTTTTTTCTTAATCATGTAATCCTAACTCATACAGATTTTTGAAGCTGTAAACATGCCCTTCCTCAAATGTGTATTTGTGAGAGTGAACTTTAGACACACTTGCTTTTATTTTCTGAATTAAACAACTGGAGCATATTCTCACCCTCAAATGAACCAAATCATTAGATAAAATTGGTAGACTCTAGTGAAACTCAGGATATCTAGAAACAGCAACCTGTAACCTTGAGAATTTGGAGTGATATAAATACAATGTCTGAGGGCATTTTAAACCACAGAATTTTTGCCTTCTATACATAGACAGTTGCAAGGTTGTTGAGTTTCTCTCTTTGTGGTCCCTACTAGATTGTTTATGTTTAGAAACTACACAGTTCACAAGCCACCCTTCTCACTCCCTTTTCAAAATGAATCTGTATTTGCAACTCATTTGTAATGTCTGATTCAATTCCCAGCCAAACAAGACTAAACACTTTCTGAGGAGTGATAGCCATTCTACAACCTGCTTGTACACAATTTGTCTGACAATGAGTCCGAAGTCTTCATTTTTTTTATACAAAAATTCTCAGATTGATTTAGCAGTCTGGAATAATTTCCTGCCTACCTTTCAATAATAATAATAATAATCTAACAAAAATCACTCCAGTATTCTTATTCCTTCTGTTTGATACGAAAGAGATATGTGTATTCACAGGGAAGATCATGTCTTTTCTGTGCCATTAAATCGTGGTGACTTATCATGAAAAGTTATTTCATTGTTACATCACCACTTCCAATGTTGCCTGTGTTGGGGAAATATGGCTACTCTAACTGGCAGTAAACCAAAGATCTCTTTTTTCTGAAAGGACCGTGAAATAATTGTGCTTGGGTGTGTTGTATCCACAAGCATAAGTGATTATAGAAGCTGGCCGGTAAGTAAGACTGCTCCAAAGAAAGCCACACCCATTTAAGGACAGACTCCTAAAAAATCAACACACAGTAATTGACAATTGGACTCCTAATACACAAGATGTTTTAGTGTAAACACAGAGTCTGCCAAAAAAATGTATACACACCAGGAAAAGAAAACCTTGTATAAATATTTTAATAATGAATTTATTAAGACATCATGAGATTCATGTAAGTTACCATTGTCCTCTACAATTACAAGAGGTGCTGAAAGTGGTGGTCATCAGCTTCCAGACATTTATTAGTATAGTGAACAGCTGCTTTGGTAACCTCCATTGAGATTACTGCTCATACTTTTTCAGTTTCTTCTCTAAGGGCTGGCAGTGTAATGGGTTTTCTGCAGCAAATGGCATCCTCTTGGATCACCTGTACAAGGGTAACAAAATCTGTCAAAAAACATAATTCTATTTTTCTTTCTCTCAAGTGTGTATATCTTTTGGAGGTGGTTAGACTCTGTATTTAAAGATTCCTTTCTTTAGTAATTAAATAAAGCAGGATTTAAAATTTTAATGAAGCCAGGCATGGTGGTGCACACCTGTAATCCCAGCAGGAGGCTGAGGCAGAAAGATTGCTGTGAGTTCGAGACCAGCCTGGGCTACATAGCGAGTTCGAGATCAGTCTCCACTACATAGTGAGACCCTGTCTCAAAAAGCCAAAAACAAAAAACAAAAACAAAAACATAATAATAATAATAATACAATTTTAATGAATGGGAACTTAGCATCAGAATAACAAGCAATAACCAAAAATATGAAAATAAATGGAAAAGACTATTGTCAAGGGAGTAAATGGAAATTTGGTGAAGATTATTCCATTAAATACACTCTTACATTCACCAAATCACTGCAAAAACTATTAGCCTGAGTTATGTGTCTTGTTCAGCTGCAGTTGCCAAATCCATGAACTGCACATTTCAGCTGATCTAACTTGTGTTTGATCTTAAAACTCATTATATTTAGATTAAAAAATATCACTAAAAACAATTTCTCACAACTTGATTTAGGTAACTTTCGTTAATTATAAATAGAAAAATCTTAAATTATGACTAAAATCTTAAATTATGACAGTTAATGCATTAAGAGTTAATGCATTAAGGAGAATTCTGGTAAATGTAGAAGTTATTAGTCTTCAGTAATTAAAAAGTATTTTCTAAAAAATCAGAAAACACATAATGTTTGACCACAGTGATGATGAATCGAGGGATGTCTGAGAAATATTTGCTGGACTCATTGTATTTGTCAGCTTTTTGTCACTGTGATAAAATACCTGATATAAACCAGCTTTAAGGAAGAAATACTTATTTTGGCTCAGGGTTTCAGAGGCTTCCGTCTATGGTCAGTCAGTTTCTTCTGTTGCTTCTAGGCCCATGGCTAGGCAGAAACATCATGTCACAAGGGTGCAGTGGAACATAGCTGCTTACATCATGCAGCTAGAGAGCAGAGTCGGACGGAGCAAAGGGGCCTAAGAAAAGATAAAATTTTCAGGGGCATATCCCCAACTTCATCCATCTAGGGGCCCTATCTCCTAACAAGGCATTCCACCATAAACTCATCAGTTCATTGATACAGTTAGCATTCTCATGATCTAATCACTCCTCTTACTCCTATCAAATTTACAAACAAGGTTTAATGTCTGCTTTAGTTTGGCCTCTTTAACATCCTAGCACATCTTACTATGACCTATGGCCGCACTCACAAATAATTTTCAACTCCGGTAAATATAGCCAGAAGTAAATCAAAATACTTTCATTTATAGACCTAAAACAACTGAATCAGTAGTGCATGAGAGGCTCTGGCCTCTGGGTTTTGCTTATTTCCCTTCCCACAACTGTCCTATGTACTCCCAAAGCTTAACCCATATGTCTCACTCTTCTCCAAATTACCAAAAACTCTTAATGTCTTAGAGTCTCTTCATTTGCTGTTCCTTCTCCCTGCAGTACCCTTTCCACTGGTCTTTCTTTACATGACTTTTCCTTCTTAATACTCAGGATTCTGTTCAAATATCACTTGAAAAAGAACTCCTCAGCCGGGTGTGGTGACGCACTCCTGTAATCCCAGCACTTGGGAGGCTGAGGCAGGAGGATTGCTGCGAGTTCGAGACCAGCCTGGGCTACACAATGAGTTCTAGGTCAGTCTCAACTACATGATGAGACCGTGTCTCAAGGAAAAAAAAACAACTCAAAGTTCTCCCCCAATCACAATCTATCAGCATATATTGTCTCGTGTTCTTCATGATCGTATTTTAAAAATCACTTAGGTATTTTTGTGTTTACTTGATATTACTCTCAACTATTTGAAAAGGTTCAACATTTCAATAATCTCACTTGTTTTCACCATTGTCTAGGTTCCTGGAGGAGTGTGCAGACACATTTTGTACACACAGAATAAAGCCATTCTTTTACAAATATTTATTAAGCACTTCCCATGTTCCAAGCATTATCCTATGCAAAGAGGATAAAGCAATTAATAAAGCAGTTAAAATAAATGAATAAATAAGTACATTACTGGTGTACACAGTGGACAGGTTCTAGACAAATTCAGATAACATTTTAATACTTTTGGATTTCACAACTATAACAAAATAAATCACTATAGATGTATTCTACATTTATAGACCTAGAGTTTAGCCTACTGGATGGACTACAAAGCCTGATACCCTAAAATCTAGATCCAAACCCTGGCTCTCCTAAGGCTGGTAGGGAAAGAGGTACTAGGCAACATACTTTACAGGAAATTATTACAAGCATAGGACTTGGAGGCAAATGATTTCAATATAGGCATTTATAATTTATTCATCTTCTCCAGTCATCAGTTTTTTTCATATGTGAGAGGTAGTACATCACTACTTTATTCAGAACTAAAAATGAAATTGGGCAAAGAATGAAATTTTTAAGTTTAAAAACTCACAAAAATGAATTTTAATTGATGACGGCTGCAGTCTTGCTAATTTTCCTTCTGCTCACCCCCAGCTTTGATGCTCTCATGATGAAACAGTGAAGACTAACATCTCCTACCTTTTCCAAATACTCTA
>NW_022912495.1:0-648 GCF_012274545.1 Fukomys damarensis
TTTATTAACTTTCACCGTTAGATGACTCACCAAGATAATGGAATTTACTCAAAATTTCAAGAAGCATTTACGAGAGAAAATTGTGCCCTCAGGCTCTTTCCCAGGAAAGATGAGGATGAAAGGCCTGAGGTCTCATGTGGGACTCCAGGCACATTCCTTTTGTTAGATTGCAGGCAGCCAGGAGTTTTAATGCTGAGCTCATTCATTTGAGTGTAACAGGCTGTGTGTGTCGACATTGCCTCATAACAAGCACCTCTGAAATCTCAATAGTTCACGAACATTAAGGTTTAATTTCCTTCTAAATAATGTGCAAGCTCTAGACTGGCTGTATCTCTACTCCATTTGTTTTCTTCTTCTGGGTCCCAGGCTGCAGACACAGTCCCTCTAGATGCCCAGTATCATGGTGGAGGGGAAGAATAAATCACCTGGTGGAAGCTGAGTGTGGTGGCGCACACCTGTAATCCCAGCACTCTGGGAGGCAGAGGCAGGAGGATCAGAAGTCTTAAGCCCAGCCAATTTAGCAAGACCTTGTCTCAGAATAAAAAATAGAAAGGGCTGGGGAGGTAGCTCAGGTTGATGGCCCTGGGTTCCATCCCCAGTATTGGGGGTAGTGGTGGTTTTGGTGGTGGTGGTGGTGGTGGTGGTGGT
>NW_022912496.1:0-330 GCF_012274545.1 Fukomys damarensis
TCTACCTGCATATGATCAGTGTTGCAGAGGTTCTCGTCCTCTGCCTACCTTGATCCTTGCAGGGGCATTGAATTTGAGAGCACCTAGAGTGAGACGAGAGCTTGCAAGTTCCCGTGAATTTTCTCAATGAAGGAAAGATTTCTAGACAATACTTGAATGAAGAGAAGGGGCTAATTTCATAAATATATGATTAGGAGAGATCCCAAGGATCAATACAGAAGAAAATGAAAACTCCTAGAATATACTTCAGATGAAATTTTTGTGTGTCTGCAGTACAACTAATAAAGTGAAAAATAACGCACAAAGGAGTACAAAGGAGGTAAGCAACCT
>NW_022912497.1:0-519 GCF_012274545.1 Fukomys damarensis
AAAATAGCTGCATCCCCTGTTCCTACCTTCTACCAGCCTCTTGTGGGCTACTTTACACAGTCTCTATAGGAATTAGGACCATAAGGCTGGGGCTTTAGCTCAGTGGTTCTGGCACCTGCCTCGCAAGCACAAGGACCCGAGTTCGATCCCGGTACCAAAAAAAAAAAAAAGCGGGGGATTAGGACCATAGCTGGAAGTGATAACAACCTCACATCCAGAACAATGCATCCAGGTTTCATGGGCTTGCGGGATTTGAAGTTTTTATTTGTGCTGGGATATCAGACTGGAACTATGAGGCTCTGGTCTCTCCTCAATCTGCCCTCATGGCCCATGGGGGTAGAGAAATGTCCTGCCAGGTTGAGAGACTCAGCCAAAAACATTTTCCATAGGAATGAGAGGTTGTTGCTCCTCCATTGGGCCAGCTGGAAGGTGGCCTGGGAGGTCACAGCCACACTCCCTGCTCCTTTAGTCACTTCCATTCCAGACCCCAGAGCTAGAGTAAAGAGGTGATCCAGGAGG
>NW_022912498.1:0-259 GCF_012274545.1 Fukomys damarensis
TCTGCCTGACAGAGATTCAAGCACAGTTGTGAGGCACTTTTAGCAGAGAAGACCTTCAGGCCTAAGGGAGGGCCTAGCAGCTGTGAGCGCAGATAAGCCTCCAGAACTCTGTGTACTTGGGGATAGGTTCAGTTTGACGTTAGAACACAAACGCATTTTGCAGACGGCTTCTGCGGTTTAAAGTGCACTTTTCCGTGGGAAACAGGTTCTCTCGCCTATTAGCCTTTAAAGTGAAAGCGGTCACTTTCACGAATGTGAA
>NW_022912499.1:0-436 GCF_012274545.1 Fukomys damarensis
AAAAACTGGATTTCAACCTGCCAAAGATTAAAACTGGACCCTTATCTTTCACCATACACTAAAGTAAAATCCAAGTGGATTAGGATCTAAACACTGAAATAGAAACACTAAACTTGCTGGAAGATAAGTTAGGTAGAACTGTTGAAGACACTGGCATAGGAAAAGACTTTTTGAACATATCCTCAGTAGCACAGGAACTAGCACAAAGAATCAACAAGTGGGAGCTCATCTTACTAAGAAGCTTCTGTACTGCAAAAGAAACCATCAACGGAACTAAGAGACAACCTACAATGTGGGAAAAAGTTTTTAGCAGCTGCTCCTCAAAGGACTACTATTGAGAATATATAAAGAACTCAAAACAATCAGCCCCCCGCAAATATAAATACCCAATTAATAAATGGGCATCTGAAATGAACAGACATTTCTCAAAGAAGTA
>NW_022912500.1:0-221 GCF_012274545.1 Fukomys damarensis
CATGCATCACAGGTCATCCCAGCGATCCCACTCCCCGTGGGCGGCGTGCTGTGGGAGCCGAGCAACCGTAAGGCTGAGCACCGCTGGCTTCGATTGAGCTGTGTCTGTTCCTAGAAGCAGCACCCCCAGGCCACTCTGTCAGAGGCTGCAGTCCTGCACACTCCAGGACCTCGAAGCGGCCCTGCTTTGACCTCACTTGCTATTTCTAGCCCAAAGCCTCT
>NW_022912501.1:0-349 GCF_012274545.1 Fukomys damarensis
ATACCTCATCATAGAAATTCCCAATCCAAATAATCCAGGACAAATGCTTAGACAACATGAGCCAATTCCTTTCAAAAGTTTAAAAGAGGTGAAAATGGCCACCGTTGCCTATGGGCCCACGGATCCTTTTACTGTGGGATTGCTGCAGGCAGATAGCTGCTGCAGCTATGCCCCTAGATGATTGGAAATACCTGGCCAAGGCTTGCTCTTCCCCAGGTGACTATTTTTGTGGAAGTCTGCATACGTCTAGCAGTGCACAGAACAAGCAGCAAGCAACCAGCAGCGTGTGATTCCCATTACTATGTCACTTTTTTTGTTTTGTTTTGTTTTGCACCAGGGATTGAACTCA
>NW_022912502.1:0-292 GCF_012274545.1 Fukomys damarensis
TATTTTCCTCACATTACCAATGGTAAAACCGTTTTTTTAAGTACATAAATTTAAGGACTTCTATCTTTTGCAACTGTTACAAATTAAATCATCATAAGAGCTGACAAAATGAAAGATCTGCTAACCCAGCTCTTACTAAAAATCGATACAAGATGAAAGAGTGAAGGATGACAAAGAAAAAGTAACACATTGTGTTGACAGCATGACAGCATTGGTGTAACTCAAAAGAAGGAAGGAAGATGAGGCATTTGAGAGTGTATGAGAAGGGAAATAAGTAAAAAGAAAAGGAGAA
>NW_022912503.1:0-758 GCF_012274545.1 Fukomys damarensis
TCACTGTCAGGGAATCTAATTCTTTGCTGGCTATTGGCAAAAAGATCTCCATTCCTTGTCATACGGAACTCTCCTTGTACTGGTTTACTGTCTTCACTATGTGGCAACTAGCGTCCCCTCAATAAGCATTCCAAGAGAGAAAGGGTGAGGAAAATGCAATCCCTTTTCGATGGACTAATGTGCCATCACATCTACCACATTACATATTAGAAGCAGGTCAAACCCAGCCCACCCAAGGGGAAGGGAATTAGATTCCACACTGTAGAAGGAGGAGTATTAGAGAATTTATGGCCATCTTTTTGTAACATGTTTTAATTAGTGAGTGATATCCAACTGAATTAACATTTAGAATTGTATTACATCAGAATTTAGTTTCAGGTCAATATTTTAGAAGAAATGTGTGTAGTTTATTTAACTACAATTGTATTTAATAAGGAACTCAGTGTTTTTATATTCTTTCTACTTAATGTTTTTATATTCATTTTTAACTGATTTGTAAAGTGAAAAGAATGACTTAGAAGTGTTCATAAAGATTCTTTCAAGTTCTACAAAAGGAAGAGAAGTTCCTTCACTTTCTGTCAATCAGGATATAGATCTTCATGTAAATAGTTTTGGATACTTAGATAACTCACTGAACCATCTGGTCATCATAGCACAGGTAAATCAACACTGAACCAACTAATAGATGCTCAATAAAGTTTTATTGAATGAATTAAAGAATAAATAAGGATATGCTCTCCAAGGGTCAGAATTTACAT
>NW_022912504.1:0-1306 GCF_012274545.1 Fukomys damarensis
GTGCATGACTTGTGAGTGCTACATAATCTATTGATTTTGCTAGTTTATAATTTGATTGTGGAAGTGACTTTTGATGTAGCCCACTATTTAGATTGAAATGAGTAGATAAACATCAGAAACATGCTGCTAATAATCAGTTCATACCATTTTAAAGGAGAAAAAAATAAGAATCAAGACACATCATGTAAAGGTACAAGATCCCGATGAATGTAACTGTATCGTATACCTAAAATATACCAATAAACTTAATGGGGAAAAAAGAGACTATAATAACTCAATGGTGAATAAAAACATTGCTCATAAAAGTGAAATATATTTTGGAAGCCTAAAATTTGACCAATGTTTTCAACATTTTTTTATTGCAGATCATAAAACTTTACAAGCCTTTCAATTTGTGGCTTCTGACAAAGTTTCTCTGCAAAGGACAGTGAATTAATTAAAGACATGTAGAAACCTATTGCTTACAAATCTTTGTATACTGTGTTATAATTCAAAGGAATGAAATACTAGAGAAGAGCAAAATTTAAACAAGCCAAGTACAACCTGAATGTTCAACTACAGCAATGGTCAAAGCAATGGCAATTTCAGAAAGAGGATAAAGTACTTCAGTCTGTATGCAAACAGTCAGAGCTCTTTCTTTCTTTGAGAGTTGAAGCATAATTAAAATAAGATAAAATTAATGTTCTGTATTTGAAAGAAAATTCAGCTAGCAAATGTCAGCTGGAAGAATTAAACTCTGGGTGAAGGCAAATTGCAACGTGGGAGGTGAATACTATATGACTCATACTACATTATAAATTAGTTACCATAAGAGTAACATATTGGTATGCATAATATGCAGCAGCTCATTCAGATAATAAGTAGCAGGAGAATAATTTAATTTCTCCAGTTATCATAATGCTAATAAAAGGCAAGGATGATTTTACCAAAAATCATCAATGCAATTCTGAACCCCAAGCTTAAACGATGGATACGAATTTGCTGACCTTCCTAATGGACAATTCTTGTTTAACTATACACATGCTCTTTTGAGTAACTACAATCCGTTTCTTTCATAAAAGATCATTTGATGCAACCTAACTCCACTCCAAAGATGATATAAACAGACTCAAAGGCAAGCTAAGATTTACTGTTTGTGTTAACTCTGTAACAAATCCACCCAGAAGTAATTACAATCTTTGTTATTTTCTAAATAAAAGAACAAGACAACTGAATGAAAATGTCAAAAATAGTCTTTGAATCTAACTCTACAAAATATTTTTTCAGTCTTTTCATAGTTCAGAGATCATATCACCACTTTTTTTTT
>NW_022912505.1:0-204 GCF_012274545.1 Fukomys damarensis
GATTGTCGTTCCCCCGCTCTCCACTCCATGTCTAACTCCCCTCTGCCTCCCCCATGCTCTCATGCTTTGCACAGATTGCTATTTGCTGACGAGAAGCCACTTTTCATTTCCTCCCTTGCTAACAGAAATATGGATTGGTTTAGATATCTGATGCATAGCAGGCTGTAGGGGGCAGGGAGGTGTTTCCTCCGGTCCTGACGTTCG
>NW_022912506.1:0-254 GCF_012274545.1 Fukomys damarensis
AAAATGTTGTTAGTAGTAGTTTATCTCTTCACATGTAATAGCCAATAATGATTAACCTCTTCCGATTTTGTTAGAAATTCCATACTAAACAATTTATATCTAATAGTTTATTTAAACCATAAAACAATCCAAAGAGATATAGGCATTTTCATTATTAAAAGAGGAGGGAAATTAGGCTTAAATAACTTGGTTAAGTTTACAATTACACTATGCACAAACTTTTTATTTTCATTTATTTCAAATTTATAATGCTC
>NW_022912507.1:0-227 GCF_012274545.1 Fukomys damarensis
ATGCCTTTCACTTAACTTTTTCCTGTCATTTGATAAGTAGTAACTCCAGCTGCCTTAGGTAAATTAAACATCAGGCATCTTTCCAAAAGAACACACAGTGCTTTTATGCTGCTAGAGGAAAGTCAAGTGTATCTGAGGTCACCATCACAGAAACAGTACAAGACCCCAATGATGAAAGTAACTGTATTATTTACCTGAAATGTACCGATAAGCTTAATTAAAAAAAA
>NW_022912508.1:0-242 GCF_012274545.1 Fukomys damarensis
GCCGCAAAGTCGCAGCGATCTTCCTGCCTCTGCCTCTTGAGTTTTGGGATTACAGGCGCAGCGCCAAGTCCAGCTTTTTTTTTCTTTTTTCTGATTTTCACGCCACCAGGTCAGCATTGACTAAATGTCTAAAATGCACCCTGATTTCGCTCCTCCTCCACAACGTGTCCGCTCACCACGGGAGACGGTGTGTGCTTTGCAGCCCTTGATTCAGCCGCTTGCTGCCTGCCCGTCCCCCAGCG
>NW_022912509.1:0-401 GCF_012274545.1 Fukomys damarensis
TTTGCCTGTTCTCTCGGCCTCTGTTTCCTTGGGAAGGGGGTCAGTGTTGCTCTCTACTCTCTTTGAGGAGACCCTTGGGCTTCTTGTTTCCTTCTCATTGCGTGTCTTCCCAGACTCATCCCTCAGCCGTCTCCCCCAGACTATCCCCTCCCTCAGCTCGTCCTGGTGCAGGGACATCCACTGGAAGGGCTCTCACACTGCTTCCATTTTGGTTGCATATTTTAAACTTTTCGTTGTAGCATAATCAATATACAAGCATAAGTAATTTATAAGTGCGCAGTCTGATGAACTTTTCCACACTGACAACATCCCAGAAGACCCCTCGATCCCCTTGTCAGGAATGCCAAGGGAAACTCATCTTCACTTCAACCTTAAATTCGGTTCTGTGTTTTCTGGAAATG
>NW_022912510.1:0-312 GCF_012274545.1 Fukomys damarensis
TTTTAGCTTTTGAGTTTCTAATGACTCATAGACATACTCATTTTCATAATATCAGAGAAAACAGCTTTTTAAATCAATCACCACTCTTTGTCCCAATTGATACATTCAGCAGCCCAGTAGGATCAGGCACAGCTTGCCAACTGACCACTTGTGGTAGTCATTAATGTATCACCTTTAACTCATGTGAATTAAATTAATTTCAAGAAGCAGCCCATAGTATGTTGCAGTGAATATGCTTTTCAATATGGTATCTTTACCATTTAGGATGGGGGGGTTTGACTTAGAACGAGAGGATTAGATAAGTGAAAGAAT
>NW_022912511.1:0-327 GCF_012274545.1 Fukomys damarensis
ACTCTGTGGCTGTGGGTGAATTCAGTGGTGATGATTCAGAAGGTGAGTGTCCCCAGAGCCGGGTGGATACAAGGGAAGAAGCTCAGCCGGGCGTGGTGGTGTCTGCCCGTAACCCTAGCTGAGGCGGGAGGCTCATCACCAGCCTGGGCTGCATGGTTCGAGGTCATGGTGAACTACATAGTGAGAGCCTGTTTCACAGCAACCCCAGAACAGAAAAAGCAGAACCTGGACACTCACCGTCTCGCTGTTGCCCTTCCTCACCATTCTCTCTTCTTTTTGCAGACTTTGTCGCTGGTGTGCCCAAAGGGAACCTCACCTATGGCTACG
>NW_022912512.1:0-218 GCF_012274545.1 Fukomys damarensis
ACTCCACTGGACTGGCCTGCTCTTCCTGAGAATCACAGCTCAGATCCCTACCCTCTTCTTTTTGCTTTTGTTAGGGTTTGGTAACTTTTACGTTTGACATTACTCCAAATTCGATTCACTGGTTCCTCTAAAAAATTTGTAATTTCGGCCAGACATGGTGGCGCACACCTGTAATCCCAGCACTGGGGAGGCTGAGGCAGGAGAATCACTGTGAGTTC
>NW_022912513.1:0-1458 GCF_012274545.1 Fukomys damarensis
CATTCTTGGACTTACAGATCATCTATAATATGCTCACTGCTTCCTAGACATCAAAAGCCCATGAGTAATGGATTCCTAATATAATACATTTTTTCCTCTCATTCTGTCTTTCATCATCCTCAGACTCTATCTACTTCTATGTGGTTATTGGTACATCTCTTTTAGTCTTAATTCATAATATCTAGAATCGAGGGCATTTTTCTCAAAGTGGGTTTAATAAAAATTTATGAAGTCAATGAGGCAAAACAAAATCTGAACAGCCCATCCCCAAAATCACACCTGGTAAAGTAGTTAACAAAGGTCAATTGACAACATCTGTTGCCTAACAAAGGCATAGGAAGTAAAGCATCATAAATGTTTACTAGTAATTTGTGAAAACAAAAATCACTTATATAAAAGCTTTTCTCCTAAGATGAATATGTACTAGCCAAAGAAGAGATAAAAAACTGACAGCTGGATAATTTTAATTTCTGAAAGGTTGACACCTTTGGGAAAACTGAACAAAACATTTTAAAAGTTTTAATTAGCTGAAAGTTTCCTGAGTTTGTAGTTATTTGAAATTTAGTTTTGTAATTTTGAGATGATGACTGAATTATGCTACATAAGATATATACAGTAGTATACAATGTAGACATTTTAGAAATTTGAAAAGCTTTTAAGTGTAGAAGATGGCTTCATTTGAGTATAATCTAGTAGAGGAGACCAGTTACAGAATTAACAATTTAAGACAATAAAACAGTGAATCACAAAAATCAGAAACATACAAGTTGTTACGTGTGAAAGAAGGGAAACCTACCATCAACTTCAGCCATTTATGCATGATTTAAAAACTTTGCTTCTACAAATTAGGTTTGAAGAATGAATAAATTGTTAAAAAGTGACAATGTGCCAAGCATTGTGCTAAATATTAGTAGAATGAACATAACTAAACTTTTCACAGAAAAAATCAGGATTGAGTCAAATATTTAATCATCATAATATTTCATTTAATAAATATAAAAATGCATGCAAGCCCAAATAAAAACTATAAATGGGCAAATTTAGATAGTAGAGCATATATGCTATCAATGGCTAGGATAGTTTGAAATCTTCACTAATGTGATATATAAGTCTGTGCCTTGAAAGGTCTGAGGGAGTCCAGGAAACATATAAGAATAAAAGGAACATTTCAGAATTACTGATAAAGGGAAAAATCATAAATAGAGTCCCCAAAAGGCAATTACAACATGCTTGAGGGTGGAAAAAGTAGAGAGGATTATGAATGGCCTAAACATAATTTTATTAAGTAAAGTTCAATAAATAAAGCAAGAAAATATAAGTATTGCGGTGGTATCTCTTACTGAAAAAGCTGGGGGATAAAGATAAAAAAGAACCTTTGTAAAATAACTACCTTTCCAGAAATTCTGGACTTGTGAACCTGTTGGAACTTGCAGGGGAATCTGAGATGACAGTTCACCC
>NW_022912514.1:0-231 GCF_012274545.1 Fukomys damarensis
AAAGCGGTCAGTTTCATGCATGTGAAGTACTCCACAGAGGAAGGTGCTGCAACTCTGTGAGTTACCCAGTGAAATCCACCACTTATGTGGAGTACAAATGTATTCCTTTTTGTGTGTAGGTCTCTGCCTGGCAGAGATTGAGACACTGTTGTGACGCACTATTAGCACAGAAGCGCTTCAGTCCTAAGAGAGTGCCTAGCAGCTCTGAGTGCACACAAGCCTCCAGAACTC
>NW_022912515.1:0-214 GCF_012274545.1 Fukomys damarensis
TAGGTAACAAGAAACTAGAAAGTAGAAATTTAGAGAGACAAACCGAGGTTCTGGGAAGGAAAGAGAAAAGAGTAATGGGATTGGAAATGATAAATATGTTACATGTGTTTATCAATTTCCCAGACCCTCTGTAGGTTGTCTTTTATACTCATTTTTTTATTGTTTCATTTTCTGTGAAGAACTTTTCTAATTTGATTCAGTCACATTTGTTGAC
>NW_022912516.1:0-275 GCF_012274545.1 Fukomys damarensis
AAAAAGACTAGTCAGAGCTTTGTAGATCAATTAACAGAGATCTCTTATAATAAGAATCAAAAGAAATAAAAATCTTCCATGCCTGTGAAAGCAAAAACAGTTTTAAGATGGGCCCTAAGCTAACAGTCTATCTAACTGGAATACCAGCTATACAGGTTTCTCATGGTTGCTGGTAGCCACATATGACTGTTCTCTCTAAAGGTACATACTATTCCAAGTAATTTAAATTATCTCCAGTGGGGGTCCACTCAGGTCAGCTTTGCATGTAGAAGAGA
>NW_022912517.1:0-2641 GCF_012274545.1 Fukomys damarensis
ATATATATATATACATATCTGTATATATAAAAATTCTGTGTACACACACTACTGTATGGATTCAGGCTCAAATCCTAAGCTGCTAAACAACAGCTCTTTAATCAGATGCAAAGCAATTTATGCCTCTGCTTTACTAAATAAGTTTGATAAATAATTGAATTTTAATACTTGTAATAAATAACTTGTGAAATCGTTTAAGCTTAAAAGTAAATCTCCCGCGTAATAATTATCCCTTCTCCTTCCGTTTTCCATCCTGGAAAATGGGGACAATGAGCGGTTTCTCAAGGGAGTTCCTCAAAGATGCCCGGAGAGCATGGGTCACGCCTTTATGTTCACAAAGCGGCTGCTTGCGGAGAGCGTGGCCTCACCGGCTTTCCGTTTCCTGCTCTCTACTTGCCGGAGTCGCTCTTTCCTGACCCACATGTTGGGATTTTATACGTGGAAACTGATTCTGAAAATTGACCCTAGGTTCCCACGTGAGGATATTCATTAGAGCTTCTGCTGAGGACAGACCTGCACGGAAGGGTCTGCGTCTGTCATGGGACCACAGTCATCACCGAAGACCGCAGGACCCGAAGGACCGAGGGGCAAGACAGAGCCCAGGACTCACCCTGCAGAGCTTGCAGCTTGCGCAGCCTGGAGTTTCTGACTGCTCTTTCCTCTGCGGTCTGTTGGTGATGCTAACCTGGGTGGGCCTGGTTTGTGTTGGCTCCTTTCGCTTGCAAACACTGAACAGGGATCAAGAGAATGAGGTCCCATCCCCTGGGGAGGTTGAGCTTCAGGACAGCTTGGGCATCAAAGTCAGTTCCCGGTTTAGGGAGCACAAAGGAAGAAAAAGGAAGAAATGCCCATCTGCACTGGCCCACATCCCCGAACCTCCCCTTTCCTCTGTCGGGAAAGACGAGAGGAAGTTCTCGGACCTGTGCAGAAAACCACCTGACATGCAAGTCCGTCACCACATCAGGGCCGATTGGTGCCAAAATGTCCTCCTCAGCAAAGGCTCGTGCAGATCCTGATCTTCCGTTGAGCTCCATGCCCTTTGCAAGTTCAGCTCTTGTCGCTGTTCCTTCGCCAGGGAGACTTCTGGGCAGGCGCGTTCCTCCTGCCTCGTCCTCTTGGGCAGCAGAATGAGCCTCTCTCTCTGAAAGCTGCTCCCCTCGCTCTTCACAGCATCCTGCACTCCCCCGTGTCCGAAGTGAGCCGGGTCTGGACGACACCCTACTGTCCCCCTTGGATTCCCCGCCCCTGGCTCGGAGCCTGAGAGGCAGCAGGCCCCTGCTAATAAATGCTCTCAAAAGAGAAGGAGCAAAATGCCTCAAGATGAGATGGACAGATGCGAGCCTACTGACCATACAGTAAAAGGAGCTCCTCATTGAATGACGAGACGTCACCCTCAGTGCGGCTGACTGAAGATGGGCTTCCCTCAGTGCGCTGGGAGGGCGGCCACTGGCGTCCTGTGCTTCTCTACTGCGGTCTCACCATCTGGTACGGCTGGGCAAAGAAGACCGCCCCCACCACTAGCCTGCATCCCCTATTTTTGTTTCCTCTCCTATTTTACCTTTGCCTCCATCCTAGTTATATCTTGTCACCGGAGCTCAGTGCCTGACCCCAACATATTAAAGGAGGAGAGATGCACAGGTGGCCGGTCCCACGGTGGGGCGTCTGGTGCAGATTTGCTCGTGTCTGGCAGGAAGCAAGAGAGACCAGGGCAGTGGGGAGGGAGATGGGTCCTCCCAGGCCACGCCCCAGGGACCCGGCTCTGCCCGGCTCTGCCTCCCACCAGGACACTGATCCGCAAACGCCAGTGTCAGCGGATTAGTCCCTCAGGATCTAACCGCCTCTCCAAAGCACCCCGCCAAGGAGTGCAGGAGGCTTTTGCGGGGGGAACTACATATAAACCACGACAGTCTACCAATATTTCTTCCTTGCTGTCATTTGTCAGACTCAGTTCCTAAGCCTGTTTGGATGACTCTCTTCCTCGTGGCCATCTCCATGCTTAATTTTCTCCGTGTCCAGCCTTTCTTTTTCCTCCCATTCCTACTGACATTATGTTACCTTTTCCTGTCCCCGGTCCTAATCTTTGTTCCCTACAGGTGATTCCTAAATGGTTTTCATGGTGCTGAATCTGTTGATCTATCCGAAGTCCATAGAATATTGTCTGTTCAATAAACAGTTGTTTGGATACTGGTTTCCTTGGGTCTCACTTCGCTTTCCAAACCATCTTGCAAATTAATCTTTATAAAATCACATTTCAATCATGCTACTGCCCCACTCAAAATGATTCACAGCTCTGTGTTTATCTGCTGAATCCAAACTAATTAGTCTAGTGTGTGTGCTTTTAGACTGGCATCAAGGGAACTTCTCCATTGTATTTTTGTGTGGGGGGGCATTGACTGCATCACTTTGTACTCCTGTCCAACTTGTTTATTCATCATCATGTCTTCCAGTCCCTGCCTGCACCGAATGATGTATGCTCTTTCCTTTCACTCAGCAAGAAGCCAAAGAAACAGTCATGGTTGACCCCATGAGAAATTTTAAGTTTTTCTATGGTAAAAGATACTATGTAAACATACAAAGCTTAAAAACAAATGAATGATAGGCAAAAAAACCAAACACAGCAACGTACAAAAAGAGTTATAAT
>NW_022912518.1:0-742 GCF_012274545.1 Fukomys damarensis
GGAGAGTTTTAAGAGCAGCGAAATACTCTGTATGATATAGTATATGAACAATGGTAGATACTGGTCATTATGTATTTGTCTAAAACCATAGGACTGAACACCAAGACTGCACCCTCTGGAAACTTGGAGTGATGATACATCAGTGTAGGTTCATTAGTTGTCATGGACATACCATTTGAGTGAGTGAATGATGTTGACATTTGTGGGCTCTGCATGTGAGAGGTGTGGGTAGTATATAAGGGCAATCTCTACATCTTCTTTACAATTTGCAGTAAGCCTAACAGTGCTCTAAAAAATGAAATCTAATAATAAATGAATATATAAATAAACTGAAAGGAAAAATAAAAAACCCCAAACTCCCAAATCTCAAAAAATAAAGTGATTCTAGCTCTATGGATTACCATTACTAACAGTTTATCATTATTTACCTCTAGTCATTAGGTACCTTGAATATGGTACATGTTTTTCACATAATTGGAACCAGACTGTGCATATAATTTTTATCACTTAACTTTATAAGTGGTAAAAGTATTTTCTTGTCAAAAACTCATTGCAGAGAACTTTTTAACATTCTACTGTGTGAATGTATCATTTTTCTTTTACCTTTCTCCCATTATAGTTAGCCATTCCCAAAGTACATCACTGAGGCCAGGGATTTGGCTCAATGGTTCCACCACCTGCATCGCAAGAGCAAGGACCCGAGTTTGATCCCTGGTACCAAAAAAAAAAAAAAAAAAAAAAA
>NW_022912519.1:0-200 GCF_012274545.1 Fukomys damarensis
TGTTCTGTGGAGGTGGCTCATCCCAGAGATTCGGTCCAGCTGGAGGAAAGAGCTTGCCAAACAAACCAGTCGAGACCTTAGAAGGCACAGCTTACAGGCATGGCTCTGCTATTTGACTGTATGATTTTTAAATAAAACATTTTAACCTTCCTAAGATACTTTTTCCTAATCTGTTGTGTTGAACAGCTTTTCCACTGCTG
>NW_022912520.1:0-208 GCF_012274545.1 Fukomys damarensis
AAAGATTTTTTTTAAATCCTAGAATCAAATGTCAATGGTCATACAACACATCAGAACAGGAGGGACACAAAGCAGTTATAAGAGGGGTGTTAATTTCTGTGAGTGCCTCAAAGAGAAAACAAGGGGATCACAAACAACTTAATGATACATTGCAACTTTCTAGAATAAACAAAACTATTCCCAAACCCCAAACTTGTAGAAAGAAAGA
>NW_022912521.1:0-232 GCF_012274545.1 Fukomys damarensis
ATCAATCATCCTGCAATCATTAATGCACAACACACATGCATGTGCACTAAAAACATGAACAGAAAAGGTAATAAAATACATCCCCAAACTCCCAACTTCCCCAAAGCTGATCCTCAGGACATGGGGGGGGGATCAAAAGCCTCACAGGCAAATATTCAAAAGGATCACAAAAAAGATGAAATATGTCAATAAGATGCTTGGCAAGTTCAAAGAAGTTATAACTAAACAGATA
>NW_022912522.1:0-215 GCF_012274545.1 Fukomys damarensis
CTCAGTGAGTCTGTTATTTGTGTACAAGAAGGCTATTGATTTTTGAGTGTTGACCTTGTATTCTGCTACTCTGCTAAAACTGTCAATTAAGTCTAGAAGTCTTTTGGTGGAATTTTTTGGGTTTTCATTGTAGAGTATCATATCGTCAGCTGATAATGACAGTTTAACTTCTTCCTTTCCTATCTTTATTGCTTTAATTTCTTTCTCTTGTCTGA
>NW_022912523.1:0-418 GCF_012274545.1 Fukomys damarensis
TTTTTAATATATACACACCCACATCCCCCAATAACAACAATGTAGGTTCTGGACACATACTAATTGCTAGATTTAATTTTTATAATACATATCCATGCTGTACTATTAAGGTATAGTATTGTGTGGTAGTGGGCTCAAGCTTAAGTTGTTTGCTTGTTGAATAACTTCTTTCAATCTTGTCTGTGTATTTCTGTAATGAGATGTGTCAGCCCACTTGGGAGAACATCAAGGATTCACATCTGAAATCTTCAGTGATTTAGTGAGTGGCTTTGCTGGCTTCTTCTTTGATAGGCATCAAGTAGTCAATAAGCACCAGCTATGCTCTAGGCATATTCTAGATTCAAGGGTATTTCAGTGAACAATACAGACAAGGCCCCTGGTTTCAAAAAGCTTACGTTCTAGAGAGGCAAGCAAAAAA
>NW_022912524.1:0-212 GCF_012274545.1 Fukomys damarensis
GCTTGGGCTACATAGCGAGACCCTGCTACCTAAAATAAAAAATAAAAAAAAAGTGAAGGTCTTATTGTGTTGCCCAGGCTGGGCTGGAACTTGCAATCCTCCTGCCTCAGCCTCTCAAGTACTGCGATGACAGGTGTGTACCACCACATCCAGTCACCAATGCTCTTATTTTTGGCTCTTTTGGGCACATTGTCCTGATTATTCCAGTTACT
>NW_022912525.1:0-267 GCF_012274545.1 Fukomys damarensis
ATGCTATAACATGGATGAGACTTGAAAACACTATGCTAAAAGAAAGAAGCCAGACACAAAAGGCCACATACTGAATAGTTACATTGACCTTAAGTGTAAACAAGTTCGTTTAATATCTACAACATTATAAACTATCTCATAATGGTATCAACCAGATAGTCCATTCACAAATGGTCCGAACTGTTGTTACTGTACTTCCCATTCTTATGAATATTTAATAAACAGCAGGTCAGTATTGGTGACAAACAGCACAGTGTCAGTAAGAAA
>NW_022912526.1:0-274 GCF_012274545.1 Fukomys damarensis
AACCACTCCAGATAATGCTAACAGCCATGAGGCCAATTTGCACTGGGAAAAGAGTGATTTTTTAAGAGGCAGGAGGTGGTAACCAAGGGCACAGTCTCTGGAATCAGACTGCCCATGCTCAAACCTTTCTACTAACAAGTAAATGGAGATAGAAGTTTCCATAAAGACTAGGTTGTTCATACACATACACTGAGTGTGTGGGATAGATAACGTACACTTTCACTTCTGCTGAAGTTGTTAAAAGAACTCTCACTGGAAGCATAGAAAACAGCAA
>NW_022912527.1:0-1372 GCF_012274545.1 Fukomys damarensis
TTTCATTCTCCTATTTAGTTAGCACTTGCTGAGCATCGGCCCTAGGGTAGGGTGCAGGGAAAGAACTGATATCTGCCGCCACGGTCAGAGCCAGGCAGCATCCAGCCGGGTGAGGGATAAACTGGCAGCTGTAAGAGCATCTCCTGTCTGTGCTCAGCAGCACGCCAGGCTCCAGGACATGCGATGGCCCAGGAGGTTGCAGGAGAAGCAGCCGGCCTGTGTGCAGAATGGGTGTAGAGGGAGCGCTTGCACACATCTCCTTACTGCTGTAGACCATCCAGGTCAGAGCCACTCTGCAGGGGGCTGCTCACTGGGGTGGTGGCAGGAGCCAGGTAGTGTCACAGCCTGAACCAAGACCCAGCTGGCACGGTAGGACTTTATGCTCTTCCAGGAGGGGGTGGGAAAGTGAAGGCACTGGAAACCATGTGATGAGACAGGCACTTTTGGAAGTCCCTCTGAAGCTTCATGGAGGATGAATTAGAAAGAAGATGAGCAGAGGCTGCAGATCACTTTGTAAAATGTTTCTGTCTCTGGGCCAGAAGTGACAAGTTCTGCACAGAATTCCCAGCGGGAGGATGGAGGGAAGGATGATGTCATACGCAGGCAGCACTGTGGTCCATGGCGTGTGGGGATCAGGGAATTGGGAAACAGTTTGTAGAAAGAGAAGAAAAAGCCCAGAAGTTGTTCCTGGGTGTCTTATGTTAGGGACAATTAGTGACATGTCTATGTACATATAGGCAGGTGGGCACAGGACAATGAGGATTAGCTTTTAACCTGTGTCTCTTGATGCACAGAGTATGTTCAGGTAAAGTTCTCTTGCAAACAGATTAGAGAGTGCATTTAAAATTTTAACCTAGCAATCTTGACCAAAAATGAATGTCTGTGCTTTGTAGCCCATAAGTACTGTTGAATCTATGGATAAATAAAATTACCCATCACATATATGAACTGTAAGAAAACATGAAAACCCAGAAGAAATCTTGAAAAGTCCCAGTAGTTAATTGTTCAGGAAGGATAAGGATCCAGAGACCCTCACAAGAGTGAGGATCTGGAAGGAAAAAGAGTTAACAATAAGGAGGGGAATAGGAGACCCGTCAGAAGCAACACTCCTGGAAGGTGGGTTTGCCAGATCCCAAGAGGCCCGACACCAATGCTGAAGTCCCCTGTCCCCTTGGGGTGGGGTGAACCCTACAAAAGGATGGAGAGGAAGCCAGGTGGCCACCAATTGTTCTATTTTGTTTTAATTGTACACAACTTCATCTTTGATATGGTGGGAGGGCAAACAGAATGGGAATCTTGAAGGCGTTTGTAGACCTTGATTCTGTTTTGAGTGGCGTGTCTAAGGCTGTGCAGGTGAGTGTCCCTGTCTACC
>NW_022912528.1:0-207 GCF_012274545.1 Fukomys damarensis
TGTGAGGTTAGTTGAGAAATCCTGGGCTAAATCCCTGGCCTGGCCAGTGTCTCTTTAAGGACTGAAATCTACCTGAAAGAAAGTGTGGCCTAAAATTATTCAGGAGAGAGACTCTGAAAGCTGTGTAGAGGAGCCTGAGCCTTCAGTTGACCCTGTGGTAGATGACACTGTCACTATAGCAGAGTCCACAGGCTCGCAGGTAGACAG
>NW_022912529.1:0-233 GCF_012274545.1 Fukomys damarensis
CTGCCATGTGTGGTGGAGAGACGTGCTGATGGAAGAGCTTCACAGAGCATTGGCCTGAGGTGGCAGTACCTCTCGGGTAGCAGTATATGAGGACATCACTTCCAGGATGGAGCTGGAGGGCTTGAGTGTGCTCTTGGAGCAGGGAGAGGCAACTTCATCGACCCACAGCCGCCAGGCCCACCTCTCAACACCTCTTTCAGCTGTGATCTCATCAGGAGATGAACTAATATGTA
>NW_022912530.1:0-200 GCF_012274545.1 Fukomys damarensis
CTAGTCTTCCCCTTGCAAAGTTTAATGCAGGCATTAAAATTCCCCTATTCTACTCTTTCAAAAGCAGCTTTTCTGAGCACTGTAAAAATATATTTTATATATTCTCAAGCCACCCATTGCTCTGATCCTATCTCACACTGCCATTTAATGATCCCTGTCAATACCCTACAATGTCCATAAGAGCAAGCAGTGTGTATATC
>NW_022912531.1:0-2157 GCF_012274545.1 Fukomys damarensis
TACTACTTAAGCTTTGGTAAATTATTCCTTTAATTCTCCCCCATGTTGTAATAATTTGGTGATACCATATGTTTCTGGTTGGAAGCCTGACTGACATGTTTAAATTAGAGAATATCTTTTATCATTTGATTAGTTAGATATGGATCCATTTCTGCTGTCTTTACAGACTACTGTTATTTATAATTTCTTGTTTCATGTGACTATTTTTGCATTATATGTTAATAATTGTATTGCAAATTTGCTTTTGGAAATGTATTCTTCATTTAGACAGGATTTATATTTTCTCTTGCCAAACAGTTGGGGTTGTTCTAGTTCTGGGAGGCCTTATCTAGTTCTGGTTTACCATTATTTCTTCAGCATTTCATCTCAAAATGGGAGGATTTACAGATAATCTTCTTTACCTTGGAAAGCCCTGGACTACAATCCACTCCTTTAATTTAACCTCTTAACTTCTTTCAACCCCTCATGGACTCCCAAATGAACCCAGGCTAAAGAAGTCTTACCTTCCACTTTACTTCTTTGAACCTCCAAACCAATTCAATAATGCTTCACTATTTATTATCCAACATTTAAAAAATATCATTCCTAATTATCTATTTTTCTGAAATAAAGACATTATTTTCAATTACCCAGTTTGATTTTTTTTCACACTTGAATGGTGGTAAACTAATTAATCTATAATAAAGCATATAGAATAGCTCAGATAAATCTATTTTCTTTTATTTCACATTAGAACATCTTTTGCCCTAATTGTGAAAAAAATAGGCCTTTTAAAGTTCACTACTGAAGTCAAAGTAATTTAATATTTGAATTTTAAGTCCCTTAAAGATATTATCTTTATCTCATTCGCCTTTATATCCTGAGTATCTAGCATAGTAATTGTTTAGATAGTATTTGTTAAGTGAAACCCATCTAATATATTACAGAGTATCTTCTCTGTCCACATTTCCTTTACAAGAAACGATTTTTGAATGGCATGACTGGAACATATCAATAAAGTGGGGGCCTTCAGGCTTAGCTTTCCTCTCCCAAATATCTTAAGAGATTCACAAATTCAAAGCGGGTCTAGTCTCTAGGGCTATGGAAAGCTGTCAGGTGGTGATCTGAAACAAAATACTACACGGAGGCCGGGGATTTAGCTCAGTGGTGCTGCTGCCTGCGTTGCAAGCACAAGGTCCCAGTTCAGTCCCCTGTACAAACCAAACCAAACCAAACCAAACAAAACACACCGGTCTGCTCACAGTCGAGCCAGCTTCAACATGGTTCAAACCGGAGTCAGCATCTCCCCTTTCCCTAATAAGTTTATTTCCTTCTCTGTGTTTTCTCCCTCATTTGATGTCGCTACCTCCTCCTACTCTCCTACACCAGAATCCTGGGGGTCGTTCTTCATTGCTCCCTATCCCAAATTACCGACTTTGAGGATTCTGTGCGCTAAATATTCGTCATATTTGTCCCTGCCTCAGACATCTCCACTCTGCCGTTCTAATGGTCTCCGATCTCCAGGCACCTAGAGTTCACTGTTGTCCTCCTAACTGGTCTCATCTCCCTTCTCTCTAAACATTCTCCATAAAGTGAACAAACATTGACACAGTGTTGTTTAAAGCTCTTTAGTGTTTTCCTATCACCCATAGACAGGTTAGTCTTTTTATCAATTTGTAAAACTCTCTGTAATCTGGCCCTTGCCTACCCCGGTAAGCCTCATTTCACACTGTTCTCTTTTGTAAGTTTTACGGTCTAAAATGCCAAACATACTGAATGTCCAAACATTCTTGCTGTGCCTTTGCACGAGTCTCTTGTGCCTCAGTTCTTCTCTTGTTTGACTTATTTACTTTCCAGGAATCATCTTCCCAGCCTCCTCACTCCAGGCCGTGTGATCCCTCAATGTGCTTCCATAGCAGAGCTCATTCGAAACACACAATTCATCGTCATATTGAAATGATGCTTTTTATGTCTGCCATCTTCATTGAAAGCACTCCAGTCTAGCGGCAGCATCTAACAAGCTCTCAATAACAGCTGCAAAACTGAATTGAATAGTAATCTATAAAATTACTCAAAATTACAATATATATTATCTAGGTGTCTTGGTCATTTCAATTTGTCTTGTTGTTCCTTGAGTTTTATGCTCATCTCAATTTCTAGTAAAATCTATAACTGTGA
>NW_022912532.1:0-574 GCF_012274545.1 Fukomys damarensis
ACATTAACTAAAAATTTTTAAAGAATCAGTTCTTAACTAACACTGGTCACATTTCAGGAGTCCAAGATATGGCAGGAGTACTTTATGAAACACGGAAGAGTGGTTCCATCTATTCTGAATGATTGCTAAATCACTTACACATGGTTTAGTAGACAGTGCTACAAACTTAGGAGCAGAGAAGTGGCATGTTCACATGTGGGAAGACTGATTTTCTGGCAACTGCTAGGTAAAACTAGTGTGGCACAAATCAGAAGTGAGTAGGGTAAATAATTTTTTTTATGCAGTTCAGGAAAAGAGGAAATAAGATTTTGAACCAACTGACAATAGCAATGGAAATCAGGAGAAATGTGGTAGAGACTCTTTAGAGACAAAAGCTGGAATTTGGAGGCTACATTGAAATGTGAAACAGATCAGGCATCTCTAAAACTTCTCAAACAAAAATAAAGCTCAAGAGCAAAGTTTGACAAAGGAAGTATATTTTTAAATGGGAAAGTCTAGAAAAAGTATTATCATAAAATGTTCAAATTTTTCTTAGATTAAGATTTGAGAAGCTAAAATATTATGGGACTAGAGG
>NW_022912533.1:0-216 GCF_012274545.1 Fukomys damarensis
AGACAAAGTGCTCTGCCTCAGGCCCTCTTGCACACATCTACGCAGTCCTGTTTTTGGTAAGGTAGAATATCTTGGGTAGACTTTTCTATACTTTCGGAGGCAGGGCTCCTTTTCTTCTCTCCTGCCTCTCAGAGATGACCCTTGCTCCTTTCCTACTATTGTCCTGCCCACCAAGCTCACACTGGTAGCTCCCTCCATTCCTTGTATCTCTCTTCC
>NW_022912534.1:0-463 GCF_012274545.1 Fukomys damarensis
TCCTTCCTATTTCACATTATCTAACATACATTTTGATCCTTATTATCCCTTTCAATTTTTCACACCAGAGAAATATTATGTATTTACACATAAGTGTCCTGTTTATTTTACTTAAGAGTATGGCATCAATGTGCATCCACTTAGCTAGAAACATCTCCAGTTTCTCATTCTTTATAGCTGGGTAGTACTCCTTCTTATAACAAACCTCATCTTCTTTATCTATCCAAGTTTTAGCTACTACACGCTGTGCTGCTATGAACATGGGTGCACATATATCACTGTGGTAAATTTCTTTTCATTATTTTGGAAAGATACCCAGCAGGGGAATAGCTGAGTAAATTGGAACCTCTAATCCTAGTGTTTTGAGGTATCTCCATGCTAATTTCCACAGTGGTTGCACGGTTCTACTCTCCCACCAACAACGGAGAAGAAGTTTCCTTTTTGTCCCACAAATGCCTGATTT
>NW_022912535.1:0-298 GCF_012274545.1 Fukomys damarensis
ATTTCTAGAAGGCTTCAGGGGGATATGCTATTTTTACATAATTTAGTTTTTGCAAATTAAATATGTTTTCTATTAAAAAAATCACATGCCTTAAACCCTGTTTTCTAGGAATATCTTAAATTATATTTTAGTAAAGTTCCTGGGGGCCTGAATCCATAAATCAGTTTAATACACATATTCCTGCCAACACGGAATCAAAATACAAGCAAGAACACTTGGGCTGGGCATGGTGGTGAACTCCTGTAATATCAGCACTAGGGAGGCTGAGGCAGGAAGATCGCTGTGAGTTCGAGACCAG
>NW_022912536.1:0-227 GCF_012274545.1 Fukomys damarensis
TGATTGCCACCGTCTGCAGAATAAAGCCAGGGTGAAAATGAAATGGACACTCTTGCATTTGTACGTACTGAGCATTTTCTCCTGCATTTCAGTGTCGGGGCTAATTAAACAGGAAAGGACAGCTCTGACTATTGGGTCAGATGCATCTGTGAGCAAAGAGTTCACACACACACACACACACACATGCACACACACACACACACACTGTACAAAATTGTGCCACCACC
>NW_022912537.1:0-219 GCF_012274545.1 Fukomys damarensis
TCCTCTGAGATGTGACAAAGCTTAGCCATGTACTACCCCATGTGACACCTGGCTTCCCATAGAGCTGCATTTCCCAGAGGTCGCTGAGATCTCGGTGCCCCTGGTCCCGGGTGTTCTGTCACGTGGAACAGGCAAATCTTAGAAACGTGAACCTGTTTCTGCCCATGCTTCTGAAATTGTAACGCAGAAAAAACCACTGGCAGGATTCCATCTTTAAAA
>NW_022912538.1:0-331 GCF_012274545.1 Fukomys damarensis
AAATAAACAACAATAAAAAAATCTCTATTATGGTGATGGTTTCGGTTTTGAACCAGATGAGAAAGTGTGAAGAGGCAGAGTAGAGTCCTTCATTTGACCTCATTTCTCAGTCACTTCCCATTGTCACAGAGACACTGGTACATGGCGCTTACAAAAGTTACAAAGCTTTCTGTTCTTTAGTAAAAAATAAAACAATGCTCACTTTCGCTAAAATTTAATCCAGAAAAACCAGTCAATATTTTAAATTTACAATATATTTATAGAGTACCCCTACTTTGCTTTGATAAGGTCAATGTCATGTACTTTTTTATTGTATCTATGAAAATATCTT
>NW_022912539.1:0-559 GCF_012274545.1 Fukomys damarensis
AGTGAATACACATTTCAATGCAGTATCTTTACCATTTAGAATGGGGGCTTAGACAGAGTTAGGGTGAGAGGAGCAGATAACTAAAAGAATTGGAGAAGATTTCAAGTGAAGGTAGAGGACATAGAATGACCATAAATTCTCTAGGAAACTGTTAAAGTCAAAAGGGAAGAAGATGTGGTATTTCTATAAAATGGAATACTACTCAGCCATAAAGACTGAGAAATTAGATTCATTCACAGGAAAAAGGATACATATTGAGGTTATACTCCTAAGTGCAATAAAAAAGTCACACATGTGTAAATACCAAATAGTTTCTCTGGTGTGAAAAACTATAATAGTACATAAGATCCTAATGATAAAATTAACCATGTGAAATAGAAAAGGGCTCAAGGTATAGGGAAATGGGAAGGATAGGGAAGATAACAGGGGAAAAGAAAAAAATATGAAAAAATGAAAAAATGGAAATAAAGTGTTTGTGAATAGGGAGGGGATGAGTGGGTGAAGGGAGGGCAGGGACAAGGGGAAGAAAATGAGAACAAAGACCTGTCATGTAAAGGTA
>NW_022912540.1:0-1091 GCF_012274545.1 Fukomys damarensis
AGTTGCTGTCTTTTGGTTAATGTATGAAATCCATGTACATTAAGGTGATTTTCTATGTGTTACAGTATAAATCTGCTATTTTATTGTTTCCTATTTAGTTTCCCTGGTTCTAGGACAGTGTTGCCTCTTTCTTGATTACCTCTGAGATACTTAAAAACTTTATTAGAAATCAGTCTTGATTTATACATAGTGTTTTGATATATCTCTCTATCACTTTTATAATGACTATTCTAGGTATTAAACACATGTGCCTCTGGTAATCTAGTGGTATCAATATCTTACCACTCTTACCTTCATTTAGGTCTCCTGCACCTTCAATTTAAAACAGTATTATCTGCAGTACCAGACAGGCTTGAAGTATTTGTTTCTATCACAAAAGGAAATTTTAAAAATTCTTCAGGGAAGAATAATCTAATTTATGTATCTACATTTCTGCTCTTGTATTGTTCCCTCTTGCTTCTGCATAATCCAAACATCTTGTATTTGTCATTTCTTTTTTTAAAAAAAAGAAATTTCTTTGGTCAGTCTTTAAGAGAAAGCCTATTAGCTACAACTTCTTTTAGCTTTTCTGTCTTCTAAAAATGTAGATTTTTTCTCCTTTATTTCTGAACAATGGCTTTCCTCCAGGTTTCCTGGTTAATAATTCTCTTCTTTCAGTAGTTGAAAAATATTATTCTACTTCCCTCTAGCATCCATGATTTCAGCTGAGTATTGGTAAAGAATTTATTATCAGTATTGGAGAAAACAGACTATTACTACTTTAAGCCTACTTGTCAAAAGAAAAGAACCAAAAGAGACAGGACTTAAATTATTTCCAAGAAAACTTACTACATTAAAAACAAAATTTAAGAATTTTTCAGGGTTGCAAAATTATCCAGCACTCAATACAATTAACAATATTTGTGTCCAATAAAAATTTGCCAATCATGAAAAATGTTCAATCAAAAGAAACTCAGAAATGACACATGAATTTTAAAATCAAAGATGTCAGGAGAATTAGTAAAACTAGATTTCTTATGTTTAAAAAGCTAGAGATAAATCGGGTGTGATGGCACATGCCTGTAATCCCAGCACTCAGGAGGCTGAGGCAG
>NW_022912541.1:0-249 GCF_012274545.1 Fukomys damarensis
GTTCGGCCTCCATTTTTCAATCGATCATTACAAGAATGCAACATTTTACAGTCTGGTCTCTCAAAGTTTCCAGAATACAAATAGACAAATGCAAACAAATGCCAACTGAGCTTCTATAAAGCAGCCAGGAAGCATTTGTTTTGCCACCCCCCCAAATCTATCCTTTGAAATAAGTAGATAAAATCCTTTACGGGGTGCATGTCTGGGTTCATTCTATTATTTTGTAGCTTCTTTAAATAATTTTAACTG
>NW_022912542.1:0-254 GCF_012274545.1 Fukomys damarensis
TTCCCCCGTGACCTGATAGGAACCTCCAAAAGGTATGCCCGGTGATGAAGGGAGTACTTCCTGCAGTGAAATGGAGAGGCGCATGTTTGATTTCTCAAAGGAACTATCTGCCACCATCCTCGCCCCTAGGTGCCTTGTGGTCTTATCAGACACCTGCATTCAGTGTTTGAAAATAAAACACCCTTGACAAGTTATATCAAAATGCTGGGTTCTTTTCTTTTCTGTCGGGTAAAATAAAAGGCACTTCTAGCGCA
>NW_022912543.1:0-239 GCF_012274545.1 Fukomys damarensis
ACCAGGCCAGGGCTAATGCCCTGACGCCTGTCTCCTCTGCCCCACGCTCACCTGCGGCTGGGCCGGAAAGGACACCATTTACCTCTCCCTTCCCAGGACTCTGACGCGGAAGATGCTGTCCACTAATTTCCCCTCCCCGTGTCAGGAAATATCACTGTAAAACACCCTGGACGACATTAGATTTTTATGTCAGAGTTCAGTGTTCTTTCCTTCCAACATGATTTAAGATGCTAAACAGA
>NW_022912544.1:0-338 GCF_012274545.1 Fukomys damarensis
GTGTTAGCTTTGGTCCAGTTTTCCCTTCATCTAGGTAAAATTTATTCAGATATTCAGAATTACTCCTGCTTCCTGTCAGCATCACCAGTCCAGAGCACAGCCCTCTCAAACCATTTAATCCAAATGCAAATCCTTTAAGTCCTTCCCAACACCTCTTCTTATTTGCCACGTGTGTGCTGACCCTACACCCAGTCATCAACCCAGCACGTCTGACTGCCTGTGTGTTCCCAGTGGACTTTGGCTGGAGGGTGCTAGGCAAAGCCTTTGCCTAAAGGCCGTGGTCTCATCAGTCCACCTACAACTGCAGGCTCCCACCTACAGCACGGCACCACAGAACC
>NW_022912545.1:0-204 GCF_012274545.1 Fukomys damarensis
TCACAATTAAATCCTTGACATTATCAATTCTCTAACATTCCCCCCTCTTTGGTTTTAGATGAGAAACAACAGGCCAGTGCCAACCATACACCAGGGAGAGGGGGTGATGCGTCTATCACCTATAACTACTTCAGACTGACGTTGTAGCGACGAAGCGGTCTAGGTGCCGGCATGGGACATGGTGGACTGCGTTGTCCTTTTTTT
>NW_022912546.1:0-546 GCF_012274545.1 Fukomys damarensis
AAAACTAATTAAAACATAGATCCAAGAAGCTCAGAGAATCCCAAGCAAAATTAAACAGAAGAAGAATATATACATCTAGACACATAATAAGAAAGTATTAAAGGTAACCAGAGAAAATCAGAATTACATACATAGAAGCAAAGAAAAGCATTATTTCAGATTTCTCCTTGGAATTGCACAAACCAGAAAATGTTGGAGCACTAAATATAAACAGTCTCATAGTGCCAGATCAAAATACTTTCAACTCAGAATTCTAAATCCCACAAAGATAAAAAATAAAAACTGCAGATAAGCAACTGAGAGATTTATTATTAGCATTTCTATGCTATAAAAATATTAAAGGAATTTCTTTATGCAGAATGTATATAACATAAAAATAAAAACTTATTATATTAGAAAGAGGTAAAGATCTACAGAAAATTTTATATTTTTATTAATTTTCTTGGTACTATTCAGATATACATAATGATCACTTTCATCACAGGGAATTTTTACCTATACCTGGTATATCATGATGCCTCTTTTTTCCTCAATTCTCTCCCTTCC
>NW_022912547.1:0-217 GCF_012274545.1 Fukomys damarensis
TCAGTGGCCACTCCAAGCTGACAAGTAGGCTGGGAAATCAAGTATTTTGGCCAAGTACTTTGTGTTCAGAGTAAGACTGTGTTTCTTTTAGTAAATAATTGGAGAATGGTCATGGGCTGGGTAGCCTTTTGTATTCTGACTGGGCTTAGAAATTCCCTTTTCAGGTTCTGCAGTATTAGTGGCATCCGTTGTGGACAGTTTCTTTTTGTAAGGCGTC
>NW_022912548.1:0-687 GCF_012274545.1 Fukomys damarensis
GAAGGTACAAGATCCCAACAATGAATGTGACTGTACTGTATACCCTACAATGGACCAGTATACACAATGAGGAAAAAAAATATCCCCGAACTCCAGCGTTCAGATGTGTGGCTCTCTCACTCGGGGCACATGACCATTCATGTGTTGTCCTACAATCAATTTTCAAAGAAGCAGGGCCACCTGAGGAAGACAAGGCTACCTGTGGCTGAGTCCCTTGCCTGGGATATGCAGTATTGCTCAGATTGTACATAGGATCTGCAGAAGGGCCTTCTAAAAAGAGGAAGCTTCAATAAAGCCCAATGAACCTGCGTGGACACTCCTACCACTTCGTGACACTGAAGGCTCCAACTAGTAGCACAGTCCTGTTTTTCAGCCATTCAAAAAGGACCCAACCCTTCCAACAAGTTCGCAAAAGTGCGTACGGAGATGGCACTACATATCCCAGGCTGGGGGAGCACACCTGGGGCAACTGAAGGAATATGAAACACAATTAGATCCTAGACTGAGTCCAACACTTTCTTTTGTTAAATGCCATTTTCCACAGTGCGTCCAAAACGTGTTGAAGCATGATGAGGCGCCTGATTTCCATTACAGCTGAGTCCAAATTTCATTTCAACAGTGCTGTCTGATGGCTATCATCTTCTGTCTAATTAATGGACTCACAGGAAATGGGAGACATGCGTGTTG
>NW_022912549.1:0-1205 GCF_012274545.1 Fukomys damarensis
GTCATTTAAGGATGTTGGAAGTGGAGGGGTCTCAGAAATCATCTCCTCCAAACTGTTCTCCTCCAGAAGGAAACCTGAGGCTCTAAATAAAAGAAAACCCTCTAGGAATAGCCAGTATAAGATAATCCTCACCAATTTTCCAAGCCTATACCTTCTATGAACATTATCCATGCAGTTGAATCCGTACGATTAACTTTACTGCCAAAGGTGCTTGCCAGTTCAGTCTCTGGTATCATCTTCCAGGTCCATGCAGATTATGTGATTTTTTTCCTCACTTGTAGAAGTGAATTTTCAGTTATTTCGGATGAAGTGATTTCATTCCCTGTCTCCCTCCTTAGAGGGTCACATATTTGCCATAAGGAGAGTTTTATATAAATGGGCTAAAAGAACTCACCAGCTTTTCTCAATAAGAAGTAAAGCAGAGACAATTCATTCATGAGCTAAGACTTCAAACAGCAAGTTCTGGGCATCTTTTGCAGGAAGTGAATTTTCAGGTCCAACATAAAGTTCTATTAACAAGGAGAATCCTGCTTCAAAAACCTTCAAACCTCATTTCTTTGGGAACACTAATCACTTCTACAAAAATCCAGGGTAGAGCAGTTATCTGCTACAAACTTCACTGAGAACTGTGCCACTTTTTGATAAAATTTCGTTTTGCTGATTTCAAGTGAACTGTATAAGCTCAGGAACAGTCACACAATTGGGGGCAACATGAGTTCAGTTCCAGATTTTCTGCCTAAAATAACAATAAGCCCTGAATCTTTAAATGCGCTAAATCGCAAACTGATACGTTCAATTTCATCCGGAGCACATCTACCGCCCCAGGACTCTTGCCCGGGGCTGGCTCCAGGTGGTGGTAATCTGTGGAGTTTAGGAGCTTGCAGAGCAGCGGCCAGCAGCCTAGTTACTAGCTAAATGTAACTAGATCCCAAGCAAAGAGCCAAGTAAGGGGCCTCCTTTCCAAGGCGTATCTGCTCTTAGAGCCTCTGTACGTGAGAGACCGGGTCCTGTCACCACCGGTTTATCAGCTCAGCAAAGCAAGCTGGAAATGCACTGGGAGCTTCTGTCCCTCCCGGACCAGCAGACGCAGAAATAAACAACAAAAGGAATAGTTCGCTCCCCCAAGAGAGGCAGCATGCATTAAAAAGACACGAACCCCTTGTCCTACCTTGCATCCAAACATCAACGACAAAGTGTTGTGTGGG
>NW_022912549.1:1842-3035 GCF_012274545.1 Fukomys damarensis
CAGGAGTCCCATCCTGATGTCACCCCAAGACCACATCTCTACTGCCATCTGAGTGGGACGGTTTCCTAGGCCGAGGTCCCCTGAAGGGGAGGCCGGCGCGGAGCCGGCACCAAGCATCCTCCCCACCCACTGGCGAACGCGTGCAGGGGAGGGGAGGGAAAGGTGCCAGGCGAGGAGACCCGTTCCGGTGGGCTCGAAATCGGTTTCCTAGTGCCTTCCGCCCTTAAGTTCTGGGTCAAGGAGCCTACTCACTCCCTCGTGGGGTAAGTGGCATCACAACCATAATAACATCTGAAGTGTCTCTCTCTTCCCACCTTGATGTCTTTGAGACTTCCAGAAGCCCCAGAAGTATTTATGTTGTTCTGGAAGTATGAATAACAAGACTGGTGGATGCTTTATGGTTTGTTGTTGCTGTTGTTCCCTTTTAAACTGAGACTTGTCAGTTGCAGAAAGACTCGACAATATCAGCATGTGGCTGCCACAGCTGCAAAATCGCTTATTGAAGATTTTAAAAATATGTGATAAGTGTGTAGAGCAGGAAGTGGGTAAATCTAGTACTCTGAGTGCCACCTGGATGCCTGGCATCGTGCCTCACAGATGGTTCGTGGAGAGAAAGCAAGACTTCTGTGTTTGGAATGGGGCTCTGATGTTGGGTGGGGCTTTGGCCAAGTCATTTACATTATCTGAGCCCGTTTGTTTTTCTATAAAATGGGGCGTTAAATCCTGAAGACGAGGTAGACAGAGTGAAGAGTACATTGCTGTCATGGCCCAAGACAGGGCAGCTGCTTTTTCCTCACATGACTTATCTCTCGTGTTAGCCTGAGCGGTAGATATCATTCGACGCAGTTTTTCTAGTGGAGGAAACCGAGGCCTCGAGGGTAATATTTTTACCCAAGTCACACAAATCAAGAAGCCAGAGGTGAAGTTCAAACAGAGGTGACAGAAGGTAGGTTAAAAAGCAGTATAACTGGAGACTTCACACACATTTCTCCGAAAGCCTGACTCCAAGTCACCCAACTTATTTAGGAAATCAGCCCTGTAAAGTTACCATGAAAGGGTAATTTCAAAAGACTCCACAGTTGTCCTTTTGTTTATTTTTCTTGACTGACTGTGCTGACTATAATGTCAAGTATAATGTTACATAAAAATGTACCTGACCTTAGAGAAGAATTCACTCTTTCACCTCTAAGTTT
>NW_022912550.1:0-796 GCF_012274545.1 Fukomys damarensis
CAGGGGGGCTTCAGCGACTATAAACCCTGTGGGAAGGCTGCCAGGAGAACATGCTTGCAGCACCTACCAGCATGGTGACTGGCACCGGGCAGTCATTCGAATCAGGGAAGACAAGTTCACGCACGAACTTCCTCCTCAAAGTGGGTATAGCAATTGGCATCTGTTAAACTCTCAGGTGGTAACTATGAAAAATGAATGGAAGAAAATGTTGGAAAAGTGCCTTTATTTTTTATCCTTTTGGTGCCAGGGATCAAATTCAGGTCCTTGCACTTGCAAGGCAGGCAGCTGAATCACTGAGCTAAATCCCTGGCCTTAGGAAAGACTTTAAAGACGAAAAACAGTGGATATGTCAGCTTAGAACCAAGGGTACTTACACAGTTACTTCATCCCATAATTGGGTCAGTAATTAAAGATCCCTCACATATGCAGGAATTTTGGTCTGACTGTGAATTTCTGATGGCTAGTTAGCTATGTACGTCTCAGAATTGCTCAGCTAAATATCAATTTCTGCATGTTTCAAATTTCACACTTTCATGACTTCCCTAATGCTCAGTGGTTTGTAAGTAACTGTACAAATCCTCTCATACACACATTTTTCTATATATTTGTCAATTTATGCCCTAACTCTCACAGCAAGCGTTTTAACCAATTGTCTTAGACTCCATTAAATATGATTTTTCTGACAGGTTTTTAAAGATTTGATTGTTTATTAAGTTACTCTAGAGCCAGCCACACCCACTGAATAGCAAATCACTCAATCTACAACTTCCCAAATGTTAATGGCTCCTTTTGACCC
>NW_022912551.1:0-202 GCF_012274545.1 Fukomys damarensis
AGCACTCTTTTTTTCAGACTTAATTGTTCAAATAAGATAATAGGGAGTGTCTAAACTAATATATAACATCTTATATATTTCTATAAATTAACAGGTTTACTTATATTTGTATTTTATAAAGTAAAATAGACATTTTAAGGATTAAATAACAGGTTGAAATTAGATGGGGTATATGTCTTTATTTATTTTATCATTCAATTTT
>NW_022912552.1:0-442 GCF_012274545.1 Fukomys damarensis
TCTCTGTGCAAAGACTAAACTGGTAATAGAAATCCAAGGTCCTTCAAAGTTCAGTCATACATCCTCTTTTTCACGATCTGTTAGCCAAACCCCATTATAAACAGAAATTTAAATTTACCTCTTTCCAGATTGAAGCAGCTCAAAAATCTTCATTTATTCTTTCCAAAAGGTCAAATGCTGGTTATTAATGTATCCAGCTGAAACTTCTTTGCCAAAACATCAGACACAAGCTTGGGGACATCATCTTTACTCTTATAGCCTGAAAAGAAGACAGTGTTAGTAGTTTCTGATAAGGAGAAGCAGAGAAATTAAAGTGGAGACACTCCAATAAACATACAGTTAAAAAAATTGCAAAGCTACTGAAGTTTGAAGACTGCTACTGGTGAGCTTTATAAGAGACAAGGGGCTTTTACACTCTTTTGATGTACTCTGACTTTTTTTT
>NW_022912553.1:0-200 GCF_012274545.1 Fukomys damarensis
TCAAATGCTTAACATATTCAGGGCTTTTAGAGGAAAAAGAGGGGTAAAACAAAATTATAATTATAATTCAAAATGGCAAAATGTTTTACAAGTTTCTCTTTTATTTCTTCCTTTCTTCCTTTTGGGGAAGGGGAGAGAGAGAGTAGGTAGAAAGAAATTATCTTCCCTTAGTGAGGAGTATTGATACAGGAAAAAAAAAG
>NW_022912554.1:0-385 GCF_012274545.1 Fukomys damarensis
GGACACAAAGGGTCACATAGTGTACGATACCATTTCTATGAAATATCCAGAACTGTTAAACTCAAAGAGAGTGAAAGCAGATTTATGATTGTTGCGGAAGGAAAAGGGACTATGGGGTTACTGCTTAATAGATCCAGGATTGGCTGGGGATTTAGCTCAGTGCTTCCACTGCCTGCCTTGCAAGCGCAAGGTCCCAAGTTCAAAACCTGGTACCAAATAGATTCAGGACTTTCCTTTATGGTGATAAAAGTATTCTGAAACTAGTTACAGGTGACAGCTGCACTATACTACATGTCACTGAACTGCTAGTTTTTATGTTGTTATGTTATACAAATTGCACCTCATTTAAAACAAAAGTTTTTGGGGGGTTTTGTTTGTTTGTTTG
>NW_022912555.1:0-233 GCF_012274545.1 Fukomys damarensis
AACAACACTGAGATTCCACCTCACCCCACAAAGAATGGCTGCTATCAAGAAATCAACCAATATGGCCGGGGATTTAGCTCAGTGGTTCAGTGGCCTGCCTTGCAAGGGCTAGGACCCGAGTACAATCCCCAGTACCAAACAAAAAAAAGAAAAAGAAATCAAACAATAACAAATGTTGGCGGGGTTGTAGGGAGAAAGGACCCCTTCTCCATTGTTGGTGGGAGTGCAGACCG
>NW_022912556.1:0-224 GCF_012274545.1 Fukomys damarensis
AACGTTGTGAGTAGAAGCGAGGAAATGAAAAAGAGCAGAAAGGAAAACTACTCTAAGTGTGATACAGAGCTACCATTTTCCCACATGCAGAGCGTTTGGCCCCTTCACCTTCTCACTCCTTCATTCATTGAAGAATTTTCACTTAGGACATTTTTGTTTTACATCGCAGATGGTGCCATTGCTAGCAGTGCATTCAGTTTTCTACATGAATAATGTATTAAATA
>NW_022912557.1:0-541 GCF_012274545.1 Fukomys damarensis
AGATGGCAGGCAGAGTAAGCACCACCAGACCAAGGGTTCACACTAACCAGCTTCACTGAAGGGGCCGGAGGGGTGAAGGCCAGGGCAGACACTGATGCTCTGCATGACACTGGGAACAGCCCCAGCTGCACCCCATGCCGTGGGCGGATGCACAGTGCAGGAAGCCGGGTCAAACACTTGGGAAATGGCTTCTGTAAGGTCTTAAACACCACAGCACCATCGACACAGAGAAGCACCTGGCCAGCTCTGGAGGGGCAGCTCCATGCATTCCTTCAAACATCAGCCGAGTGCCCACAAGTGCAAAGAGAGTAACTGCAGAGCAAATGAAGGATTCCACAGAAGAGGCACCTAAGTTCAGACTGAGTGGTCCTTAATCAAAATGCCCAGGCCCAGAAGTATTTCAGATTTTGGAGATTTTGGGATTTGGGAATAACTGCACAGACTTTACCAGCTAAGCATTCCTAATCTGACAGTCTGACACTGTTAGAGTTGGGTCAGTGTTCAGAAAGTTCTGAATTTTGGAACATCTTACTGGGGGATA
>NW_022912558.1:0-215 GCF_012274545.1 Fukomys damarensis
CGCTGCCACCCCGAAGTCCTACTCCTTCCTACGTTCTCACTAGGGTTTCCACACACGTCTTAAATTTCACATCTCTTCCTCATCCCCAACCCAAGAGTTTGTCTCATAGTTCTCAACATGTCAGTTAATGGTAATTTAAATTCCTCAGGTGGAAAACCTTGAAATCACACTTAGCTCTTTTCATTTTTCTCTGTATTCGATTATTTTGCAAATCC
>NW_022912559.1:0-268 GCF_012274545.1 Fukomys damarensis
TAATGCATACTTCATCAGGTTTTAGAATTATTTTGTTCTGAAAAGTTTAATAAACTGTAGTGTTGCAGGCACATGTCATACACTGAGAAAACTGGATCATTGGTAACTAGCTAGTCCAAAAATTAATGCTAATCATCAAACTGTTTTTTTTTCTGTTATTACCCTACCTGACAGAGTCTAAGTGAAAAATGGCTTAGATAAACCGGTAAGATTTGTCAACACAGAAAATATTTTAGCAGTACACATAGCAACCAAGGCAATCATGCGT
>NW_022912560.1:0-200 GCF_012274545.1 Fukomys damarensis
TTTTTTGTCAGTCCAGCAATCTGTTTGTTACTGTTCATTCTCACTTCAACATCACAGTTCTTCATAACTACTCTTTTATTCCTATAACCCAAAGGAAAGCTGATCAATGTCTTGATAAAATCAAATCACTTTTATGTTCAGTTCTAATATCCACCTTCAGGTCTGATGAAGTTCTAAAACAGCGCCATCCAACATGGCAG
>NW_022912561.1:0-248 GCF_012274545.1 Fukomys damarensis
AGATACACATATGGCCAAAACCACATAAAAGATGCTCAATGTTACTAAGTCATTAGAGAAATGTAAATCAAAAGTGCAATGAGATAGGACTTCACATCCATTAGGATGGCGACTGTAAACCAATAGAAAATAGCAAATGTTGGCAAGAATGAAATGTCTGTGCTTTGCTGGTGGGACTGGGAAACAGTAAGGCAGGTCCTGAAAAACTTAAAAGTTGCCATATGATCCAGCAATTCTACTTCTGAGTA
>NW_022912562.1:0-231 GCF_012274545.1 Fukomys damarensis
TGCACTAGTCTGCACTCCCACCAACAATGGAGGAGGGTTCCTTTCTCCCCACAACGCCGCCAAGATTTGTTATTGTGTGATTTCTTGATAGCAGCCATTCTTTGTGGGGTGAGATGGAATCTCAGAGTTGTTTTCATCTGCATCTCGCGAATGGCCAGTGATGTGGAGCATTTTTTCAAATACTTTCTTGCTGCTTTTACTTCTTTGTCTGAGAAATGTCTGTTCATTTCG
>NW_022912563.1:0-208 GCF_012274545.1 Fukomys damarensis
CAGTGTTCAGACCAAATGTCGTCTCCACGTAATGTTTTCATCCTCCGAGCTGCCACAGTTGCATACTGTGAGAAGTGAAGCTCTGTGCGGGAAACCCCGAAGGCAGCTGGCTGCTGCAGATCATCGTGGAGGACCAGTCTTCCACAGCCTGGAAAAAGAACAAGGTCCAACTTCTCATTCTTTGAGGGGAAATAGGCAGTGGAGGAGT
>NW_022912564.1:0-1500 GCF_012274545.1 Fukomys damarensis
AGAGAGGTCTCTTAAAAACAGTAGGGGTTCATGAGAAATCAATCCAACAACTTCTAGATTATGAGGAGAAGAATAACATAAGCCTGATAGGAATCCATGAAGTAGCAGGAGAAAACACAAATGACTTAAAAAACTGTTCACAGAATTAATGACAGAAAACTTCCCAAATATAGGGGAAGAACTTGACATTCAGATAACTGAGGCATATAGGATCCCAACTAGCCACAACCAAAAAAAATATACACCTAGACATATAATAATCAAGATCCCAGAAACCCAAAAGCAGAACAAAATACTACAAGCAGTAAGAGGGAAGAAACAAATCACATACAAAGGAAAGCCCATCAGAATCACAGCAGACATTTCAACACAAACCTTTAGGCCAAGGAGAGCCTGGAGTGAGGTTATTTCAAGTCCTAAAAGAAAACAACCTCCAATGTAGACTGATGTATCCTGCAAAGCTACCTTTCACAATGGATGGGGAAATAAGATGCTTCCATGACAAAGGACACCTGAGAAACTTCATTAACACCAAACCACCGCTACACAGAATTCTAAACAATATCCTAGGAAAGGACAATGAAGGTCAGAACACTATGAGGCCCAACAGACCAAATCAAGTAAGCAAGGCAAGAAACTAAAAGGAGGGGGGAGAAAGTAAAAAGTCAATGAAAGGACAATAACATGACAATAATAATTCAGAACAAATCACTTATAACCATGAATGCCAATGGCCTCAGTTCTTCTATCAAGAGAAATAGACTGGAGGAATGGATTAAGAAGCAAAATCCAACAATATGTTGCATACAAGAAATGCACCTAGTGCAAACATAAACCCATATACTGAAAGGGAAAGGATGGAAAACAATTCTCCATGCAACAGGAGCCCAGAAAAAAGCAGGGGTAGCAATCTTATTTGTACACAAAGTAAATTTCAAACTAAAACTCATTAAGAGAGCCAAAGAAGGCGACTACATCTTCGTAAAGGGAACAATTCCAGAGGAAGAGATGACAATCATAAACATATATCCACCAAATATAAATGCCCCCAAGTATATAAAACAAATATTAAGTAACATGAAAATCCAAATAAGCACTAATACAATTGTAGTGGGATATTTAAATACCCCACTATAACAAATAGACAGATCTTCTAGACAGAAAATCAATAATGAAATGCTAGAACTGAACCAAAATTTTGAATGCATGGACTCATTAGACATCTATAGAATGTTCCACCCCACAAAATCAGAATATACATTCTTTTCAGCTGCACATAGGTCATTCTCCACGACCGACCACATACTAGCTCACAGAACGGATGTGAATAAGTACGAAAGAATTGAAGTTATTACCTGTATATTATCAGATCATGGTGCAATTAAGCTGGCGATCAATAGCACAAGAAACTTGGAATTTCACAAGCACATGGAAAACGAACAACACTCTCCTGAACAATCAATTCATCACAGAGGAAATTAAAGAAGAAATTAGACAGTT
>NW_022912565.1:0-702 GCF_012274545.1 Fukomys damarensis
CTCTCATGGTTCCCTGGAACTGAACTGTCACCGCGTCCCTTCCCTATGCTTCTCCTGCCTGCCCCTCCGTCTCAGGCTGGGCATCAACCCTTCCGGGTTGGAGGCTCCACCGCAGGACACACTGCTTGCTACTGTAAAGTTCTGAAATACGTCACACACACACAGGAAGGTATCAGATGAGTGCAGGACAGCCTTCTGTACATCCTCCAGCTTAAGGAAGCCAGCGTCACCCAGATGCTGCTTGTGAACCCTCACATCTAAAGGAACCGCGATCTGGAACCTGGCGCTTACTATGCTTAAGTGCTTCTTTACACACTTATCACCCCTAAGCAATGTATAGGATTGCTCTACATTCTTCAGTTTCACTAAATGGCTCCATACTGCATATTCTCAAGCAACTTGCTTCCTGGCCCAGCAAGGCTCAGTAAACCACTCACTCACTTCTCTGACACAGGTTATTTATCCACCTTCCTGATGAAGACCATCTGCGTTAATTCCACTTTTGTTGTTCTTTTCATAAGTTCTTTCAGTACTCTACAGACTTTTTTTTTTGGTCCTCGGGATTCAACTCAGGACTTTGTGCCTGAGAGGCAGGCGGCAGAACCACTGAGCTAAATCTCTGGACCTCTACAGCCATTCTCGTGTCTGTCTCCTCGTGGAGACAGTTTCCCCAGTCTTTAGATGAGACTGCTGCACTGTAGC
>NW_022912566.1:0-402 GCF_012274545.1 Fukomys damarensis
CCACTAGTTTTAGTGTTTTGAGGCATCTCCATCCACACTGATTTCCACAGTGGTTGCACCAGTTTGCACTCCCACCAACAACGCAGAAGGGGTCCTTTCTCCCCACAACCCCACCAGCATTTGTTACTGGTTGATTTCTTGATAGCAGCCGTTCTTTCTGGGGGTGAGATGGAATCTCAGGGATGTTTTAATTTGCATCTCTTGAATGACCAGTGATGTTGAATATTTTTTCATACATTTATCTGCCATTTCTTCTTCTGAGAAGTGTCTATTCATTCCAGGTGCCCATGTTTGGATTGGGATTTTAATTTTGGGGTGCCTGATTTTTCTGAGTTCTTTATTATTCTAGATATTAGTGACTAGTCTTGGGAACAGTTGGAAAAAGTTTTTTCCCACACTGTG
>NW_022912567.1:0-579 GCF_012274545.1 Fukomys damarensis
CAGCTGTTTTTGTTTAGGGTGATAGCTGTTTTCTCTGAAGTAATATGGAATCTCCAAGATTTTATATCTTTCATTTCTTTAATGGCTAAAGATGCTGAGCTCCGTTTCATGTACCCTTGAGTCATTTATACTTTTCCTCTTAACAAGTGTCCAGGCATTTTGACTGACCATTTCTGAAGGGAGTTATAATGTACTTCTTTATATATTCTACAGTAGATAGGTAGATATTATTCCTTTGTCTGAATATTCACTGGAAAAATTTCCATTTTGTGTTGTCTCTTCACTCTGTTGGTTGATTAATTCACCATGAGAAGTTTTTCATTAGCTATAGTCCGATTGGTTGAGTCTTGACATTATTTCCTGTCTAATTATGATTCTGTCAAAATAGTCATTGGCTTTGCACATGTCTTCAAAAGTTTTAACATATTTTTTCCATAAGCTTTAGTGTTTCTATTTTTATAATTGTCTCAATCCCTTTTGATTTAATATTATTTTTTTATTTTTGTTTTGTTTTGTTTTTTTAATTGAGTTTATTGGTACATTTTAAGTATACAGTACAGTTACATTCATTACTGGGAT
>NW_022912568.1:0-222 GCF_012274545.1 Fukomys damarensis
GAGATGTAAAATTATGACCAGAAGATTTTTAGAGATCGGGCAGGATGTGACACCTGCCACTCTCACCCACAATCCACTGGGCATAATTCAGTCCCATGGTCATGCCTAACTGTGAGAGAGGCTGGGAGATGTGACCTGGCCCCATGTGCCTGGGGAAAACAGAGGGAAGTCTAGTGGATGGGGAGAAGTCCCTCCATACCACCTCATGGGACCCCTGAGCCC
>NW_022912569.1:0-1032 GCF_012274545.1 Fukomys damarensis
AATATCTACAGTAATCAACACACATATAAAACAGTATTCAAACAAATCAGTAATAATGTTTTCCTGAAGCATGCCCTGGAGGGGAGGAGTCTGCAGACTTCCTGGCTCAGGACAGTTCCTCTCTATGACTTTATATGGGCATATTCAAAATATTAACATATCTAAATCGCTCTTCATTCAATACATTTTATTTATCAATCCTTGATAATATGATTATTTTAAAGTTATGAAAAAAGAGAAGTCAGCAAGTGGTGAAAAATGTCTGGATTGGCCGGTGAAGAAAATCACAGCAGCACGGTCCAGCACCAGGCGCCTCCCTGACTGAGGAGAGACAAGCAGTGGGCAGAGCTGCTACTTCGTGAGATCAAATCTTAGCAGAAGAAAGAAAGAGTCTGACCACCAAGGTGAAGGCTTTTTACTTAGGCCAGGGAAATGCAGTCGCCAAGTGGATACAGTCTTGGGAGGAGCAGAATGTTCTGGCTACTCTTCCCAGCTGGCCAGCTTAGACGTGACTACTGTCCTTAGTGCGCAGGAGAGGTCAGAGGAGGCGAAGGACAGGCCGCAGCCGCTACCTTGGTATTTTGAAGAGCGCTCTCATGGGGTGCAGGTCCGCCAGTGGAGGGTCTCCGTCGGCCAGCTCGATGGCCGTGATTCCCAGGGACCAGGTGTCACATCTGGCGTCATAGGTGGCATCCAGCTGCTGCTCGCACGCAATCACCTACGAGAAAACGCAAACACGATAACAAGTACTTAGCAAAATGTTGAGAGCAAAGCTCAAGTATTTAACCGGCGAAGTTGGACAGCTGCAGGTAAAGACAGAGGCAGTCAAGCAGGACAAGAACAAGCACACACGCTGTTGGCAGTAGTATTATTTTTACTCTGAGAACAGGCAGTTACCTTATCAGGTTTGCAAATATAGAGGAAGAAGCCTATGCAAAGGAATATTTTTGCAAGTGGAAAGCAAAAAGAGGAAAGAAACAGTGTCCCCAGTGGAAAGGGAAGGGATGCAAGGTACAGCCACAGATGTGTGCC
>NW_022912570.1:0-1499 GCF_012274545.1 Fukomys damarensis
AAAAAAAAAAAAAAAAAAAAAAAAAAAAAAAAAAAAAAAAAAGAATTTAATTCCACTTATTAGACTAAACCCCAATGTCTCCCTTGCTAGCACTCAGCTGGGGTGATTTTCAGCTCTCTAGGAAGGGCTGCTGTCCACTCCCAGGCACATGGCCCTGTCACAGGCCATCCGCACCACAGGCAGTTGATCCTTCCACAGTAGCCAGAGAATTTTTCTCCCTCTTCCTGAGCAGGAAAGGCCAAGTCTTATTGAACGGCTCACACTTGGTTAGGGCACCGAGAACAATCTCCCCTTCGATTAGCTCTGAATCAACTGATTAAGCGTCTTAATGACACCTGCTAAAATCTCTTCACCTTCGTCAGGTAAAGTAACCTAATCCCGGAATCGATATTGCTTCATTTCTGTGGGACCCACCGACGTCCTAGGAAAGGGAATCGTGCCATAATGGGCGCCCCGAGCACCTTCTCAGAGGTTTTCCTGCCCCACTTCTGCTTCCCTTGGTCCCATTCCTCTCTCTCCTGGGGTGCACATTCCCAGAAATATATATGTGTCGGTAGGTACCTACACTTACAAAATAACTAGAAGCAGAAATCACAAAAGGCAATAACAGAATTGCCAAACACATCAAGAAGAAATAATCTGTGGCTTTTCTTTGACAATGTATAGTTTATGAAAAAGTAAAAAAAAAAAAAATAACTGCAGCTTTGGAGGATGCATGTTTATTCAGGCAGGATTTTTATTTGAAAAGTCTTTGTAATAATAAATCATTCAGTTCTGCTTTGTCTTGGATTTCTGACAGGCTTTTCTGGCACAAATGAGGGAAGGTATATTAAGTTCTAGATTTGAGACAGATTATGCAATGGAAGAAAGTCACAATTCATTGCTCTCAGCTGAAGTGATCTCTCTGGGTCTGGCAGAAGAAAGATTCAGGGCTCTTCCAAACTGCTGTTCTGGGGTAGGAATGTCACAGGCTCTAATTCAGGCGTTCTGCAAAGGAAGTGAGCAGTTGTAGATGCTACCTAAAATCTCAGGAACATCAATGATTCCTTTCAGATTGTGTTTTTATGCAAAAATTAAAATGCCATTTTAGAATAATTCTGTTTACCCAGATCCAAGAGTAAAATTAAAACCACTTGGCAATTCGCTTCTTTTTGTTAGTAAAGTAATTGCTGAGCTAAAGACAGGAGACAGACCTTGAATTCTAAAAAGCAATATGAGAGATTGCTGCAAATTTGTCTATTCAAATTTTAGAAATTCAATATACTAACAAAGAATAAAGCCTTTTATGATAGGTTATGCATGTACTTTTCTGAATTAATAACTTAAAAAATAGTAGAAAATGTCTTAAATTATTACCTGCCAAGTTCCTTTGGGTGCTTGATGGGTTTGATTATTAAAAAACCTAATGTAGGCAATGTTCTAGTTCTGTGATATAGTACTTTAAAACATCCCTTAAAATACCTCCGGTTTGCACATCATTCAAGTTTCAAAGGGGCAAA
>NW_022912571.1:0-257 GCF_012274545.1 Fukomys damarensis
TTTTTTTTTTTTCTCTCCAGTGCTAGGGACAGGGCCTCGTGCATGTTAGGTAAGTACCCCCCCCACACTGAACCACATCCCAGCCCCACTCCTTTTATTTCTTGCACACTCTATATCTTGACTCATCCAAAAGATTATACTTTGGCCAGGTTTGGTGGTGTACACCTGTGATCCCAGCACATGGGAGGCTGATTCAGGAGAATTGCCTCTAGTTCAAGCCCAGCCCGGGCTACACAGGGAGTTCAAATTCAGCCTGG
>NW_022912572.1:0-241 GCF_012274545.1 Fukomys damarensis
TGATGAGTTTATAGCTAAAGGTGCCATTAGGAAGCGGGCCTGGTTATAGGTGGTCATTGGGGTGTAATCTGAAAGGGTGCATTCTTGCTCTCAGCTCCCCCCGCCTCTCACTCCTTCCCCGGGTCACCATGAGGTCAGAAACCTTCCTGTGCCATGGCCTCCCTTCATGCTGTGTCCGTCTTGAAGCAGCCAAGTGTTATGTTGCACCATCTGGGAGTAAAAATGTATAGCATGAGTCAAA
>NW_022912573.1:0-205 GCF_012274545.1 Fukomys damarensis
TTATCTTGAAATTAGCCAATTTTCCTTAGTATTACCAATTTGCAAATGTATTTTTCTTTTTGTCTTTAAATTTTTTTAGATTCAAATGTGTTGACAAAAATAATATGGTTTGTGTGTATCCTTTATAAAGCTAGCTAATATGGTTAACTCTTAAAAACAGTATAGTATCAAAGCCAGAAGCTGAAACTTTTAATCATGTTAACAA
>NW_022912574.1:0-298 GCF_012274545.1 Fukomys damarensis
CACACACACATCTCCCTTCTTTTCAGCCTATTTCCCCTGGATACTTTCCTCTTTCAACATGGCCCTAGGACAAGATATACTGAGCACAAGAAGGCACTTATTAAAGAGAGAAGCCTATTGTTTTTAATTTCTATCACCTGGACAAATCTTTCACTATTCCTAGCATTCACCAATATGGTAAATTCACACTTGCAGAAGGTACAGTAAAAGCATAAACTCAGATTGATACTGATCTTAAAGAAGCCCCAAAGGTTTTTATTTGTTTCTGAATCCACTTGTATGTTCCAGGCCAAAACTT
>NW_022912575.1:0-787 GCF_012274545.1 Fukomys damarensis
AATCATCATCTGGAAAGAGAACATTCTAGAGTAATATCATTAAATATAGCTCTGATAAAGTACGGTCGCTACTATTTATGATAAAGCAGGTACTAGATATTTTACATTCATAGAGGTATGATACAGTACCGTCCTACATCAATAATACTAGAATCAATTTTGGTTTGAAATTTGCTTTGTCTGCAAGTAAGATTGCTGCCCCTGCTTTTTTCTGGACTCCTGTCACATGGAGAATTGTTTTCTATCCTTTCACTTTCAGTCTATGGGCTTCTTTTTGCACTAGATGTGTTTCTTGCATGCAACATATTGTTGGATTTTGCTTCTTATTCCATTTTGCCAGTCTATTTCTCTTGATTGGTGAGTTGAGGCCATTGACATTGATGGTTATAACTGATATGTACTGACTTATCATTGACATGTTATTGGCCTTTTGTTGACTCTTTTTACTTTTTCACCTTATCCTTTTAGTTTCTTGCCTTGCCTATTTGATTTGCTCGGTTGGGCCTCATGGTGTTGTTGTCTTCATTGTCTTTTTCTAGGATCTTGTTTAGAATTACTTGTAGTGCTGGTTTGGTATTCATGTAGTTTCTCAGGTGTTCTTTATTGTGGAAGTAACTTATTCCCCCATCCATTTTGAAAGAAAGTTTTGCAGGATACATCAGTCTAGGTTGGAGGTTGTTTTCTTTTCGTTCTTGAAATGTCTCACTCCAGGCTCTCCTTAACTTAAGGGTTTGTGTTGAAAAGTCTGCTGTTATTCTGATGGGCTTTCCTTTGCATGTGATTTGTT
>NW_022912576.1:0-1094 GCF_012274545.1 Fukomys damarensis
TTAATATTCCCAATAGTTTCTGAATAAACATATGTTTATAAATAGAACCTAGACCTAAAGATCTCCAGTAAGTATTATGACTTCATTTGTGTTCGTTTCTGCAAAATCAAATTGGCATTTCTTTCTTTTACTCAGTCGTAAGTAGAATTGGCCTGACTTCTGTTGGCTGCAGTTATTACCCTTTTGAGCTCAAAGAACATCAGAGTCAGAGGAGACAATAGTCCAGAGGAAACTTCACTGTATTAAAAAGGACCAATTCTGCTTAATGATTCCATTTTCCAACATTAAGATGTCTAAGAGTCCACTCTCTAACTTTTTATCTAATATATTTCAGTCTGTCTCTCTGCTTCTGTTATTACCTTAAATCTAATACATATTTGCTTACACCAGTAAAATCCCAAAAACAGTGCTTAGCTGAACTTCTGGGCCTAGCTTTATGCCGTGTGCACCCCATGAGTTGATATGATTGTCTGATAAATTCACAAATACAGCTCAAATCCTTAGGGAGGAGATCTAAATATTGCTCATTCTGTGCTTTTTGTTTTTCGTTTTCGTCATGAGTGGATAACCTTTAAATAAAATGAATTTACTTCAAAAGGAGGTTATGCATTTCTAAGATGTTAGAGAATATTTATTTGTGTTAGATAATTTCTTTTTGTAATAGTGCCAGCTGCACACATCCTTTTATTTTTTTCATGCACTTTTACGCTCAAACTGCTTTTGTGAAAACACATATGGCAGAAACTACAAACAAACCACATTAAATGTATTACTCATCACAAACCACTACTATTATTCTTCTCACAACTTCCACTGATTCCCACGACTAGAATATACTGTTATAAATGGCACAGTAAAATGTATTTCTAGACTGATTGTGAGGAAATCAACACATACTTCAATGTAATCAAGAAGTTTACAGGTTTTTCAAATCTCTCTGTGATTATACTTGAAAAAAAATGACTGAAACCTTCAATGTTCCATATTTGAATTTCTAAAAGCAAGGCCTTATGGAAAGCAAGACTGTCAGAAATCAGTACATACTTAAAACACAATCATTTAAGCCAAACTTTTCCAAATTTTCACTGAAATAA
>NW_022912577.1:0-203 GCF_012274545.1 Fukomys damarensis
TCCTCTCAGAGAATCAAGAGTCCATTCTGCAAGGGACCACAGTACCAGAGAAAGGGAAAAGAAAGAGGAGGAGGAGGAGGAGGAGGAGGAGGAGGAAGAGGAGGAAGAAGGAATTGAGGACAAAGGGCAGATCTCCTCGTAGGAGCGTAGATTCTATTCTAAATGTAACAAACAGCCTCTACAAAGAGGTAACATGATCTCAC
>NW_022912578.1:0-226 GCF_012274545.1 Fukomys damarensis
TGTGTTGAATTAGTACAGCAGTTTTGGAAGTATGGCCATTTTCACTATTTTGATTCTTCCTACTCAGGAACAAGGCTTGCCTTTCAATTTTTTTGTATCCTCATCAATCTCTTTTTTTCGGAGTGTTGTAGTTCTCAATATAGAAGTCTTTTATTTCCTTTGTTAGATTGTTTCCTAGATATTTAATGTTTTCAATGCTATTCTGAAAGGGATTGTTTCACTCTCA
>NW_022912579.1:0-488 GCF_012274545.1 Fukomys damarensis
TTGGCCCAGCAAGACATCTATCTCCCTTAGCGTGCTCCAGGAGGGGCAAGGGTCCACCATGGTTGCTACTGTGCCCCAGCTGCTAGCACAGTGCTGGGTATCACACAAACGTCTGTGAAAACGAGCGCTTCCCTGACATCCCCAGTTGAGAATTGTCTTTCTTTTGTGACACAACGCACTGCTTGCTCCTAAAGCCGTTTATATGTTTGTTATGGCTACTGTCTAGATGTCTCCCCAAAGCCTAATGTGCTCATAGGTGGGCTTTTTGGAGCTGGCTGAATCTAGGACAGCAATGGTGAACCTTTTAGAAACCAAATGCCAAACTGCAACCCAAAACCCAATTCATTGCAAAGGGCCCACGCTGCAATTAAACCTGAATACTGAGGTTTTAGTTTAGAGAAAACAATTCTGTATTAACATCCTTTGTCATAAAAGAAAAACAGAGTAACACGAGTGCCATAGGTTCACCACCCCACTGATCTAGGGTA
>NW_022912580.1:0-554 GCF_012274545.1 Fukomys damarensis
GGAGAGAGGTAAGACGTTTATGCCGTAGTGTTCTTGGTGTCTGCTGTCTGTCTGGAGCCCAGCACACAGCAGTGAAGCAGGGAATGATAAGCACAAGCTGCGCAGAAGGCGCCTGATGCAAAGTGAAGACCCTTGTCTGTTCGCAAGCTCTTGGGAACCGACTCGGCCTTCCTTAACCCACCGTGGCACTTGCTAGACTCCCCAGGGAATCCGCAACAGTAATGATAAATGATAAAACTTTGAAATTGTTATGATAAAAAGAAGCTGGCCAGCCTGTAGAGTCAATTATAAACAGCACTTAAAAAAGGAGTACAAATGATAGCATGTAGTTGACAGCTCCAATTCTCGGATGTGCAGCGAGTGTCTCATCTCCTGCCCGTGGAAGAAGTGTCTCAGTTGCTCCGTGATCCTCTCCTTTTCTCTTTACACCAGCAGAGCTGTCCAGTGTCTTTGAGGGAAAAGACTGAACATGGCCTGATACTTAGGGTTATGTAGAGCTTCATGTGTTCAGTGATCTTTAGGACCAATGCTGTCATTTTCTAGGCAGGCAGCAA
>NW_022912581.1:0-220 GCF_012274545.1 Fukomys damarensis
CTCAGAACTTGACTCCAAATCCTTCTAGACTGGCTTTCAAGTCTGAGGAGGAGCGGGTGTATTGTTCCTGTGAGCTTTGCCTGGGAAAGGTTGTAAGCTGAAGTGACATCTACCACATGAACAGTCATAGTGCTAATGGTGTCTATATCTCAGGCATGGTTCCAATGTCATTACACAGGTGGATTCTTAGAATTTAGTATTTGCAAAGCAAGGGTAAACA
>NW_022912582.1:0-338 GCF_012274545.1 Fukomys damarensis
TTAGACAAGAGAAAGAAGCAAAAGGATAAAGACAGGAAAGGAAGAAGTGAAATTATCATTATTTGCAGATGACATGATACTTTACACAGAAGATGCCAAAAAGCTCCACCAAAATACTTCTAGGTTTAATGGCCAAATTTAGTAGCATAGCTAGATATAAAGTCAATACTCAAAAATCAGTAGCCTTCCTGTACACAAATAACAAATACTCTGAGAGAGAAGTTAGGGAAACTACACCTTTCACAATAGCAATAGCATCCCCCAAACTTAAATACTTATGAGTAAATATAAGAAAGCAAGTAAAAGATCTTTACATTGAAAACTATAGTAGTCTGAAG
>NW_022912583.1:0-287 GCF_012274545.1 Fukomys damarensis
ATATTTTAGGGGGCAAATAATAGGATGTGAGGATAAAAATCAATGCATAGAGAAAAATATACATGATAGTTCAGAGTGCCCAGTGAATCTAACTGGGAGGTGAACGCTGTGTGGCCCCCAGATTGAGTCTGATGAGGATAAGGAGACGTCAAGGAAGAACTGGCCGCAGGATCTTTGCGTTTCTCCTGCCGTCACTCCTTGGCTCTGCAACTTTGTGCATCTGGAGTCACTTTTTCAACTTTACATTTCATGTCATTTTTTGAAATATTACAAAAATATGTGAAGCA
>NW_022912584.1:0-432 GCF_012274545.1 Fukomys damarensis
ACACATTCCCCTTACAGTTTAGACAATGCATTCTAGACATCTGTTGAAATTGTCAAAAATTACATCAGTAGACATATAATTAAATAATTCTAACTGAGGCCCAGTATGAGATACATTCAATAAGGGTATTTTCAAAGAGACATGAGAGGGAATATTATAAACTTACTACTGTGACTGTTAAAGACTACTTGGGTTCAGATGCCTGCTCTGCCACTACGCTGGTACATGTATCACCTCCGCCTTGGTTCCTTTATTTGCACAACAGGATGTTACTAGTACTGACCTTGCGTTATTTTGAGGGGGGCCAACAGGGCTGTCAGACATGAAGCATTTAACAGTATCTCACATGTAGCAAGAGATATATAAACGTTTGCTGTTATTGGAAACTGGGTTAAATAAAGCACATTTAGCTCTAATAGGTAAGAGATTTTT
>NW_022912585.1:0-251 GCF_012274545.1 Fukomys damarensis
AAGATTTTATAATTCAATTGGCCAAAACCATCTGAGTGCACTCGTTAAAACTGTCTTATATGTGTCTATCTTAAGTGTTATATGTTTGTCTTAAATGTTTAAAGATGTTTGTATATTTTTGATCAGAATGACGTCAAATGCAAGTAAATTGTTGATTTTTAAGAAAAAGATATATCTTGTTAAATATATTGTTAAAAATGTTTAATTGGCTATTATCAAAGATCTGAATTATAAATATGTTATTGTAATAT
>NW_022912586.1:0-700 GCF_012274545.1 Fukomys damarensis
ATTCCGGAGAAGGATAGCTTTGGAATTTCACTACCTGGGTATCGGGCTGTGGGTTTCCTAGTTTGTGTCAGTATGAGATGGCACCTGAGGCTTAAGCACAGGGGAGAATTTCAAGTGCTGCCCCACGGCCATCTAGGAATCAGGCTGTGGGCTAGGGTTAGGGTTATGATTGGTGAGCATGACCCGGAATTAAACTTCCAGGTAGTTTGCCTGTGCGAGGCAAGGTGAGGGCAGCACCTTTCTTGAAGTTGGGGTCGAAGGTGTGTTTCCCGGGACCTGCCCATGGTGGCCTCGCTATAGAGGGCAGCGACGGGCCCATGAGGAGGGTTATTGCTCGATTTCGGGGACGGAATAGGCCCCCCACTTTCCTCCCTGAGTAGTGTCCTCAGAGCTGGATGGCGGGTGTCGGTGTTATTTGGATGTCCAGGGTGAGGAATGACATCGGAGTAGAAATCCCTCCTCTCGGGTCAGAGTTCTTGTTAGCGCAGCGGATAGCATTCTGGTGAGTGATAGGCTGGCAGTTTCTCTACCTGGCTATTGGCGTGTGGCTTCCCTAGTTAGTAGCGCCATGTGATTGCACTTTAGGCTTAGCCACAGTGCTGGATTTCAAGGACCGCCTTCTGGGAGCTTAGAAATCAGGTGGTGGCTTAGGGTTAGGGTTAGTCTTGGTGAGCGTGATCCAGAAGGCATTCGCCAACCG
>NW_022912587.1:0-809 GCF_012274545.1 Fukomys damarensis
CATCACAGAGGCTCAATAAGTAATTACATAGAATGCACTTGATTTTGTCTATTACTTCTCAAATACCAGGCTACTATTCCCTTAAAAATCATTAAATGTTTCTTCATAATGAGGAGAATAAAACTTTAAAGATTTAAAATAAATGCAGAAATAAATGATTCAGTAGTGGAAATCAGTGTTATAATAATTACTGTGATCAACAGGGTAAGCAAGAAAGTAAATAGAAGTAAAATAAACCCACACTCAAGTTCTGATATGCTTCCTGATTTCATTTAGTGACACAGCTAGGCTCTCTGGTTAATTGTATGTTTCTTTTATTTGTTTGTTTCTCTGCTGCCTAGGGATCCATCTTTAAGGCAGTGCTTCTTTGAAGGCTCTTATTTGTCCTTGCAATTTGTGTTTCTTTACTGTTTGATTGTTTCTTCATGAATACCTTTCTGACTTTCTACTAAAAGTTCTAAACTTTATTTCTTTTCCGATTGGGAATTCGGTACCCAAGTGAGCATCAAGCCCCTGTTCACATCGCTCTGAAAGTCACATCACACTTACAATGGGCATCTCCTTGGATTTACTGCCGCTCTAATCTTAAAATAAGTCATTCTATTGAAGTCAAAGAGATGCCTGCATTAAAGTGTACTTGGCAGTCATGAATTTTCTAAACAATGGAACCCAAAACAGCTACCACACACGCAGAAGGGGAATGGGCAGGAAGAAATAATTCATCACAAATCTTCTCAAGCCCCAGTTGTCGCGAATCCTTTCCTTTAACTTCAGTGATATTGTGTTCTCCTGACCTCTTTGAAATTCTG
>NW_022912588.1:0-404 GCF_012274545.1 Fukomys damarensis
GGGCAACTTCACAATGGAGGCCTGCAGAGCCCCATTGTGCTGTGGGGAGAAAGGAACTGTGCTGCTCTGCCTTAAAGGACCTGGTGGGGAGGAACCTGGGGAGCATGGGCCACGCACCAGCCTTAGGACACTGTCCTGCATCTGGGCCAACTGCTGTCTTAACTCTTGCAGCTCCATGTGAACTTCCGAGGGCTCAGCTGGGGGCTCCAGGGCTGGGGGCACTGCTGAGAAGGGAAGTAGTAGTAAAGTTCTGGGCCTCTCAGCGCTCTCCCCTACAGTTCCTGTGTGGGGTTGGCAGTGGGCACAGCACCCCTCTCTCCGATGGGGACACAGAGGCTCAGTAGATGACAGGATTGCTGGCTCCTGGCACAGAGCCCTTTCTGTTTGGCCCAGTGCCCTTGAAT
>NW_022912589.1:0-4058 GCF_012274545.1 Fukomys damarensis
TTAGCAATATATTAAAATATTTATGAAACCATCGAATAGGTAATTTGGGGAGTTATGTCAAGTGCTAACTATTCATCTATTATATTCGCATATAAAAAACCCATGATATTAAAGCTTGTGTTCCTGATCTATTTTGTTTAACCTTATATTTTCACATTATATCCATTTATTGCCTGAATGTTCTCTTCTTTATGGCACTGAGATCCTGCATTGTTCACAAATATGCCCTTTTCCTGGTCCACTCGTCTGCTGAGTAATATATGTGCCATTTCTAAGACCTCGTGATTGTAATACACATGGTAGTGCATGGAATCCTAGCATATGATGATATTAACTCTTCAGGGAGATATTGAGAAGTAATAGCTGGATGAAATGGAATTTCCATCATTAGCTTCATGAGGGATCTTCATGGATTTCCAAGTGGTTGGACTAATTTACATTCCAAACCAGAATCTCGAAGAGTGCCTCTCTCATACACTTCCTTGCCAGCATTCCTTATTTCTAGATGTTTTGATTTGATGATAACCATTGTTTCTTGAGTAAGATGGTGTTTCCGTGTCATTCTAATTTGCATACATCTACAAGCCAGTGACATTGAATATGATTTCATGTATTCATTGGACATCTGTACTTCTTTTTCTTCAAAATGTCTATTCATTTTTGTTGCCTTTTAGATGAGCGAGTCTTTTATTTGGGGAGATCTACTTTTGTTGAGTTCTCTATATATTTTAGGTGTTAGTGCTCTGTCCAAGGAATAGCTAACAAAATAGTTTTTCTTGTCTATAGGCTGTCTTTTCACTCTGCTGGTGGTATCTTTTATTGTGAATGTTTTTCATTTCATATGGTCCCATTTGTTGATTCTTGGTATTATTACATTCTGTTTAAAAAGTCATTGCCTATGCTTGTGTCTTCAAGAGATTTACCTATTTTATATTTCCACTGATGAAGTGTTTCTCTTTTAGCATTTAGATCTTTGGTTCATTTTGCATGTAGTTTCGTTCATGGGAAGACACTGTTAAAGAGGCTGTCGCTCCCCAAGTGTGTGTTTTTGTTCACTTTGTCAAAGCTCAGGTGTGTGTCAGGTTATTTCTTCATCCCCTATTCTGTACCATTGATGAATGATTCTGTAATCATTAATTACAGGCTTTTGTGCCCCTAAGATCATGCTTTGAATCCTGTTTTAATCAATCCAGCCCTATAGTATAATTTCAGGTGTGTGTGCCTGAGCCTCTGCATGTGTGCGTGTGGAGTGTGTGTGTGCTGGGGGTGACAGCACGGGATATAAACCAGTGGTAGCTGGTGATATAGCAGAGAAGTCTGTGTTGAACTAAGACATTCTGCTTCTGTTGTCGCCATTCTTTCCTTCCACCCTATTTTCCTGCCTCCCATGGCTGATCGGTCTGACGTTGTGTGTGTTCTAACACCCCAGCACCCAGAAACATCTTAGGTTCTCTAGCTTACTGAGACCATTTTGCCTAAGTGCACACACATTAGTTACCAGGCAGTATCAGGTTCTCAGCAGCTTAAGCCTACTCTAAGGAGTTGTTCAAAGTGCACCTGAGGAATTCTCCATGTATATTTCTTATCTTTGAAATCACCTTGATATGTACAAACCCCAGCTGCACTACTTATGGGTAGAAAATAATAATAATGAGCACACCTCAGGATTCGGCTCCTTGCTTTTCACCTTGCATTTTGTTTTTCCTAACAGCGTTTGCTAATGTTACTTAAAGTTGTGTTAGTGAAGGTGATACAACCCTCTGCCGAAAAGGCACAGGCACCACCTGGGCCAATTCAAGAATGGCCAGCACTTGGGAAAGGACTGGTCATCTTTCTAAGGAGTGAAGACCTCTCGACCTGGTAAACTGGAGCCTAATGATCGTCACTTTGCCTATCATGTGGGAAATGTCGTTGAAAGTCACTTCTAAGGAAGGCAGCTCTCACTGAGAAGAGCAACAGCTACCAGAAAGCACATCCTCATATACACTTCATGTCACTCTGTGGACAGAGCTTGTGTTCATCACTGTAATACCTGGCATTTGACACCAGTTTTGTTTTCAAGGAGATCATTTAACATTCTAACCATTGCAACTCAGAGTCCCGACAAAGCTACCAAGGAAACATTACAGAAGCACAGTAAAAGGTGGCGTGCAGCAAGGGATTTATTTGCGGTAGAGAAAGAAAGTGAAGGACATGGCTCAGTGACAAAAGCTATTGCCTCTTAGGTTACAATGCAATTTTTATTTTTATTTTTTTAGTACTGAGAATCAAATTCAGGGCCTTATGCTTGCCAGGCAAGTGCTACACTGCTGAGCTACTCCCCTGGCCCTCAGGGAAACTTTTAAAATCATTTTTTACAGCTTTAGATTCTCAACGGCAGCAGCGTCTTAAGCGAAAAATGAATCTTCTGCACGATCCATTTGAACGTTCCCATGGAAAACAGAATGCTCTGCAATGGCAGGCCTCGCTTCTCCATACACCTGTGGACACAGAAGGAGCATCAGGCGACCAGAACGGGGACATCCAGGTATAAGTGTTAATCAAGTGGTGGAGAAGGTGCCTTTTTTGTGGACTCTGCCTTTTCTGTCTTGATAGGTTACAGACAGCAGCATGAAGAGCCAAAGTCAGGGCTTATAGATACACGTTACACCTTTGGTTCCCACACAGGGTGGAGACCACTTGTCCTGTGTCTTCACTTCTGCTACCCATGCCCCATCACGCATTTAGGTGGCCATGTCCTCCCGTTGATCTCCAGTTTCTGAAGCTCTTATTATTGCAGCTTCAAATAGAATACAAGGGGTTAGAGAATCCGAGGATTATTTCAGATTAGGGAATATGATACCCTCCTAATGATTAAGCCTTTGCATTAGATTCAGCTAGAACTAATCCATAAGCCTTTTCACATACTGCACCGTGTGATCTTTGGCATCATGTTTGGAATCAAGTCTTTCTCCGAGAACACATCGTGGATTCCTTTAGCTCTTAATGTTCAGAGAGAAAAGCCAGGTACAGGAGGTTAAATAAAGTCAGCTAAATCTAAACCAATTCCAGAACCTGTGTACCCTCCTCTCGCTGAACCCCGTGTGTCCGTCCTGTTGACTTCTCTCACCTGCATCTTGGAGAGCGGAGCTTTCCTCCCCCGGAAAGATGACTGCAACCTGCTCCTCTTCATCAGCCAGGTTGGCTCTTCCTGGGAGAGGCTCAGCCTGGGCCTGCAGGGCCAGCAGGAGGATGGCAGCGAGGAGGGCGAGGGTCCTCATGGCTGGGAGTCCCTGAGGATGGAGAGCAGGATCCAGGTGAGCGTGAGAGAGGAGTGAGGCTGTATTTATGGTTGGTTAGGAGAAGGCTCAGAGGCTGAGGGTGCAGTGAGGGAAGCTGTGTGTGTGACGAGCTTGGACAGAGGTGCCATTGCCCTAGCGTCCCCTGGAAGCCCCATGCTCTCCTGGTTTCCACAAGGCTGTGCCTGTGTGTTCAGTGCCTCTCCTAGTTCAAGGCAGTAGTGGGAATGAAGACTGTGTTGTCTTTGTGTTTCTACTTCCCCTTTGACTGAACCTTTACTTTTAATATTAAACACAGACAGGAAATTGTGCTTTCATTCATTATGCCCAGAGAATCAATGATTCTGCATTTGTAATGTGGACCGTGCTGCGAGGGCGTAGCCTGAGTATCACATGTGTGTCCTAGGAACGCAGAAGGTCATCGCTCATCATGGCTGGGGTGTTTCCATCCTGTGAAAGGGGTTTAGCAGTTACTGGTTGAGCAGGTTCCTGCAGTAGCAATTGTGGACGTCTCACTGACGTTATCAGACTATGGTCTGATACGAACTCAGTGTTACCCTAGGCAGAGACTAGGTCTAACACTTAAAACTGTTTTTTTTTTCCGTATATCCCAAGGTATGAATGGCAAATTGATCCTTTGTATATCTAAAGTGTGCAATCTGTAGATGCACGGTGTGTTTGTGTGTGTGTGCACGTGACTGGAACTGTGTTTGAATTCTCATGTTTTAACGACATAAATATAATCTATAAAACAAAAAAACACATTAGAAAAGGAAGACA
>NW_022912590.1:0-443 GCF_012274545.1 Fukomys damarensis
CGATGTCTGATACACAAATAAATACTCTTCTGCCTGCACAGGTGCTGTTGCCCCGTTCTCTCCTTTTCACTTCTTTCTTTCCCTCCTCTCTTGCTCCCAGAGCTCATCATTTATCACGTGTCCTAGGCATATATGGTAGCTATAAAAGCCACCGATCTGAAGAGTGGGAGCTTGTTTCTGCTACAAGATTTGTCATCAAAAACCTGAAGCAGTCCAACCTCCCCCCAAATCTGAGCATATCCAGGGGGCTAGAGATTAAAGCTAACCCTGAGCCCTACTGCACGAACCTCCCAGGGACTCCTGGGAGGCAGGGCCAGAGAGAGGGCCCAGCATAGAGTCGATGCTGTGTTCTCCCCAGGTGTGTGGCCCAAGATCAGGCCTCTTTCATGGCCCAGCTCTGCAACAGCTTTGCCATATGTGACTCAGCCTCCCTTCTCCAGACC
>NW_022912591.1:0-490 GCF_012274545.1 Fukomys damarensis
CCTACACATACTCTCATTGGTAACATGTATACATTAGGTTTAAAATTGTACTCTCTTATCTTGCTTCACACAGATTTTTATTTGTTGTGTAATTGTCCTTTTCAGAACATGAAATATGCAGGGATAAGATTCTATCTGGCACAAAAGAATCAATTGCCTTCTGCCCTACTGTCTAGTATGTATTCATGAGTTTATTATCTTCAGAATAAATTCCACAGCCATGTAAAGTCTCCAGCAATACTTTCAGCATTACGTTCAAAATTTAAAATTCATGTGCCTTGCATCACATATCATCTCTTTGCTAAACAAAATTTACTAAGTATAAGAAAAGTAATTTATCTGTTTAGAATGAACCTGGGTCGTTACAGATTACCAATTAGATCATGTATTTCTGATGTATTTATGTAGCTGAAAAGCCACCTCTTTTAAAGGTAAGCATGTATTTCCCTTACCATTCATCAGTATATGAAGGACATGAATCATGACATGC
>NW_022912592.1:0-224 GCF_012274545.1 Fukomys damarensis
ACGCTTGATGGTGTCAGCTTGTCCGGCCTGGGCCCGCCCAGGGAATCAGTGGTGCATCTGTGTGGGTCGGGGTGTGACCGCAGGTTCCACAGCTGGTCCCTCACTTGTTCCTCTCTGGCACTTCCTGGCCACCATGTGTTGGGCAGCTTTGCTCCCTGCACCCTGATGCCGTGATGTGCTCCTGCCTTGGAGCCTGCTGACCACCGACTGAATCCTCTGAAACC
>NW_022912593.1:0-271 GCF_012274545.1 Fukomys damarensis
ATGGTCCTGGGTGCAAACTGGCAGATGGTTTAAGGATTCTTCACATGGAACACTACTGACCTCGAGGAAAAGTCTGACCGAGGTCTGGCGAGTAGTGATCAGCATGCAGCAATTCTGTGTACTCTGTGCAGCTTCTGGTCAGGGCTCCCATGAGGACCACATGGCCACACAGTAAGCATACCCTGGCCCTTACCTGCCCCTAGTGAAAAAAGGGCCAGAGCCTAGGAACTGAATAAGAAGGCCCTTCCCATAGACATCAAATGGCAGGGCC
>NW_022912594.1:0-213 GCF_012274545.1 Fukomys damarensis
GGTGGGGAGGTCCAGGTCCCTTCGGAGCCTTCTCCCCACCGGAGTGGACAGGATGCGGACCCCGGCATGGTCCAGCGCGTGGCGTCTTCATCGTTTCCCTCCCTCCCCTGTGCACACGCTGGACGCCCTCATCCGCCCAAGTGTGCAGAGCCGCGGGGTCGCCGCGTCGGGCCGCACAGCCCAGGTGGAGTCTTCTGGGGGCTGCGCAGCCTC
>NW_022912595.1:0-209 GCF_012274545.1 Fukomys damarensis
TCTTTTTTGTTTTGTCTTTTGTACCTGGGATCGAACTCAGGACCTTGCGCTTGCAAGGCAGGCGGCAGCACCACTGAACTAAATCCCTTGCCCTGAAGACTCATTCTTTTGATGCCAGTATGTTTTCAAAGCCCTGAGCATTTCTGTTTCCCTTTCCCCTGGTGGACCATATGAACCTACTGCTCTTTCATTCCATCCTCACAAACACA
>NW_022912596.1:0-1953 GCF_012274545.1 Fukomys damarensis
TCTAAAACATTTAAGAGTGATTTTTAGAAAACCTTAGAAACCAGGAAAGTAGAGAAAGCGGGTCCTGAATGTTCCCACCTCTGGGTAGCTGGTACGCACTGAGGCATCTGTTTAATCATCCTCCAGATGGAGTCTTCAGCCAAGCTGGGATGGGCTTCTTGCCCCTGCACATCCCGAGACTGCGGCCCACCTTCAGAAATTTCACAACAGTCGCTACTGGTGAGGTGTACACTGCTGCCACCGCTTCCTGTCAAGAGCCATCAAGAGCAAATTAGAAGACATCTGTCCAGAACTACTTGGCCCACCCGGCCCTCGGCCTTGGGTACACAGCTGACCGCAACCTTGCCACTGGCCCAGCCGTCATCCCGGCGCGGGAGCTTTGGAGACAGCTGGGAGTCAGACACACGCCTGCTGAACGACCCAACCGTGTCATCCCAGGCATTTACTCAAGGTGAGAGAAAGCACACATCCGTGAAAGGACTCATCCTCGAGAGAACAGAGCAGTACTACTGATCATAGCGCCAGACAGGAAATGGTCTGGCAATCGTCCCCAGTACATGGATATGCACGTGCTGTCACCCTACTCGGAAATAAAGAGGAAGAAGCTACTGATACGTAAGGGCTGATACAAAACTACGGTGACTCTCTAACTTCTAAACTCATTACAGTAAAAGACACACTGCTCCTAACTCCGCTCAGAATACGGGCCAGTGTTTGAAATACTCATCCCATCACTGGGAGCACTTTCTGAAGCAGCTCTGCAGCAAGTGTCTTTCCTGTCTTTAGTTGTGCTGTCGTGGCTGCCTCGATGTCCTGAATTAATTCAAAATGCTGACCTTTCATGGTCACTCTGACTTCAGGGAAGAGCCAGAAGTCACAGCACCAGATCCGGTGAATGAGGTGGGTGAGGAAACGCTGCGATGTTTTTATAAAGCCCGCCTTTCCACGGGATGTCATGTAGAAGAAGCGTTCACTGTGTTTTTTATCACACCTTGTAAAGGTGCTCACAAAAGGGACTTCTAGAGCTGCTTCTGGAAGTGGCAGGAATGATGGGATTGAGTATGTTTGAAGCAAAGGGATTACTGGCGATATGTCTTTAAAGTGGTTACAACTTAAATATTCACTGTATATTGTGATCAGACCCTGTACAATCAACGTGGCTGTCAATAGCAGCATTCCAGCTGAAAGCACCCTAACACAAAAGACTGCAAGCTGGGTGACTCAATTTCTATGAAATTAAAGATGCAAAACTAAAGGGACAGAGCAAATCCATGGTTTGCCGGAAGCTGGGGACCAGGTCAGGGAGTGACATCCAGGGTCACAGAACAGAGGGAATGTTCTGTATGGGGACTGCTGCTGCTCACACTAACCTACACAGCTGCAGAACTCTTGTTCTCTGAGCGTGCACTACCTGTGGCTGCACAGCTGGTTCCAGATGGGCAGGCCCTGGGTGGGAAAGGGTGCCGTGGACGGGTTGCTGTGGTCACTGCCATCTCTAACACCACGCTGGGAAGGCAGCTGAGAGAGGAGGTGCTTAACACTCCGAGCACTGCAGAGGGGGATGGCAGGTCCTGGGTGTCACACACGAGCAGAAGGAAGCATACATGCCTCACTGAGTCGCAGGAAGGGACCACTGGCTCCGGAGCCCTGCTGCATGCCACGCACCACACAAGGGTGGCTGAGTGGGTCACTCGCCAAGTATGTGCGAAACATCTGATGTGTGCTCAGCCCTGCGCCAAACTCTAGGAACCCAGCTGTGCACGACATGAAGCCCGGTCCTCCCAGAGCTTGTACTGCAGAGAGGCGCCTCCCACACCACCTCGCCCCGACAACCCAGCCGCTGTCTGTCTCCCCTCTTTGCTTCTAAGGAAACCAAGGCAAAAAGGCTCGGCAGCAACCTCAGCTAATGCACCCAGCTGGGACAGAGCTGTGACCCTGCCCGTGTCTCCTGCC
>NW_022912597.1:0-693 GCF_012274545.1 Fukomys damarensis
CTACCCTCCCGTGAACCAGCGAGGCTGCTTTCAGAAGAGCTACCAGGAAAGGAAAAGATGAACTGAACAAGACAATAAATTAGGGGATTCAGATGCTGATTTCATGGCCACTGCGCCAAAGTAGTGCCTTCCGTGTCTAGGGCTTCATTAATTTTTTTGCCTGATGAGTTAAGAAATTAGAAAAATGCTTGTAGTTTGGATCTAAGGTGTCTCCCAAAGGCCTGTGTATTAAGACTTAGTTTGGAGGATGGCATTTGTTGGAGGGCATGGAAACTTCTGAATGTGGACCTTAGCAGGAGGTCTGTGGGTCACTGGGTCTCATATTCTCAGAGGGGACTGCTGGGCCGTGGTCTCTTCCCTTCTCTCTTTCACATCCTGACCGTGAGGTGAGACATTTTGCTCCATCACCTGTTCCTTCCATAATACACCACCACAGCCCTAACAGCAACAGGGCCAAAGGGCCCTAGACTGGAACCTCCAAAGCTGTTGCCCCAAGTAAACCTTTTCTCTTTATAAGTTGATCATCTCGAGCATTTGTTACAGCAACAGAAAACTTACCAACACAGAGGGGGTGGATAATTGGAATTTCCAACACCTTTTCTTTCCCCAATACTCTTCTGGGGCCTCTGTTAAAAAGCAGAAACCTTGTCTGAGTTCCCTCATGTGGCTCATCCACCAATGAGTGGTTCCCCC
>NW_022912598.1:0-274 GCF_012274545.1 Fukomys damarensis
ATGGAATATTACTCAGCCATAAAGAGCGAGAGAATAGATTCATTCATAGGAAAATGGATACATATTGAAGATATACTCCTAAGTGAAATAAATAAGTCACACATGTGTAAATACCAAATAGTTTCCCTGGTGTGAATATTCTGCAACAACGCATAAGATTCTAATAAGATTAATGACATTTAGAAATTTGAAGAAAGCAGCTAAAGGTGTTGGGAAGGTGTGATGCGTAGGGGAAGAACAAAAAGGGTAAAGAAAAAAATGTGAGAGAATGAAA
>NW_022912599.1:0-456 GCF_012274545.1 Fukomys damarensis
TAGCAGTCCTCACTATATACTTACGAGGAATGTTATTCAAGGTTCACAGGTCTTTCCTTTCTAGCTTTGTGTGGATATTAAAAAGAGCAATTCATAAGCCTTTAGCATCAAGTACATTACAGTAGCCCAAAAGGGAAAGCAGCCTACTTGAAAAAAGGTGCTGTCTGATTCTATCTACACTGAAGCGGACAAACTGTGTTGAAACTGCTTGCCACCCCCAGGGAAGACAGAATTGTACAAAAAGGGGATTTAGAAATAGAGTGCAAATGCTTTTGTTCTTGCTTTTTCTAGTTCAAATAGTGTTTTTAAGATGTATTCCATTTTAAAGCCAATAAAAATAAGAGATTTACCAGGATATGTGGAATAAATTTTCAAATTTTTTACTTCTTTATCATTATCTAAACTATTGGCAAAAATTTATTCAAAATTTAGGGGTTTATTTCCTACCCCCACCTC
>NW_022912600.1:0-231 GCF_012274545.1 Fukomys damarensis
TTCAGCATCAGGGCCACAGAGGTAATTTTGCTACATTTCTCTTGTTCAAAAAGGCCAGACCCCAGCCTCAGAAAGACAATCACAAAATGTAAGAATGGAAAAAGTACCTATCGGATTGAAAACATGTGGCTGCTCTCCGGGAATCGAAGAAACTATATATGTTTTTTTAAAAAAGCTACAATAAGTACATTCTTAGCAAACACAATGAAATTTCATATTCTTTTCAAATAT
>NW_022912601.1:0-225 GCF_012274545.1 Fukomys damarensis
GTCCATTCTAAGATGTTCACTTTCACATCTGTGGCTGACGACATACACGTGCTCATTCCTACCATTATCCATCCCACCAGAGAGCTTGACACAACAGGTTTCAGTCTGTTTACACCACCAGGGACTCATGAGCTTCGCAGGCGTATTTTAGGATTGTACTTACCATTGTGAGCTGCGCTGCCCCGAACCTCACTGTTGGTGAATTCTCTCTGCTTAGTTAGCCAC
>NW_022912602.1:0-200 GCF_012274545.1 Fukomys damarensis
TTAGGTTCTAGTCAGGGATTTGCTTTGTGGCCATGGGCAAGTCACTTAGCCTCTCTGATGATTCTTCTTATTTGTCTGTGCAGGGTAGTGAGGTTCTAGGGATTAAACCCAGGAGCATTGTACCATTGAGCTGTTATATATCCCCAGCCCCATCTGTCTTCTCCCTCCCTTCTTCCTTCCTTTCTCTCTCTCTCTCTCTC
>NW_022912603.1:0-398 GCF_012274545.1 Fukomys damarensis
GACTATTTGCATGAAAATAAACCAATAATTCCAAAAGACATGATGTGTTTTTACCAAGACATAGATAAACTTAAAAAAAAATTATATCAAGAATGTGTGGATTCCTTTTTATCTTTATTAAGTTTATTGGTATATTTTAGGTATTCAGTACAGTCACATTCATTATTGGGATCTTATCCCTTTACTGATAGGTCTTGGTTCTCATTGTTTCCCCTTGTCCCTGCCTTTCCTTCACCCCTCCTCCCTCCCCCTTTACAAACACTTTATTTCCATTTTCTCATACTTTTTTCTTTTCCCTGCTTAGCTTTCCCCTACCCTTCCCACTTTCCCTACACCTTTAGCCCTTTTCTTCCATTTTACATGGTCAATTATGTCATTAGGATCTTATGTAGCATTAT
>NW_022912604.1:0-431 GCF_012274545.1 Fukomys damarensis
GGCTAAGCCCAAATCACATTTCAACAGTGCTGTCTGATGGCTATCATGCTCTGTCTAATTAACAGACACACAGGAAATTGGAGACATGCGTGTTGAAGTGTAGAACTGTGCAAAGCCATGTAAAGAAGTCAGAAGAAAATGAGGACCGGGGATGTGAAGTGGAGGCAGCCAGCGCAACAGTAACTTGTGGATGTGAGGAAAGAAGGAGAGTTCGGTGGGCAACTGTTCTTGCAGGGGCTCAGTGGGCACAGGGGATTACACAGTGGGCTTGTAGGGGTTAACACAGTGCTGCCACATAGCAAATAGACTGGGAATTTGGAAGAGAGATGCAAGGAGCAGAGGGAGCTACCAGTGTGAGCTTGGTGGGGAGGCAAATAGTAGGAAAGGAGGAAGGCTCATTTCTGAGAGGCCGGAGAGAAGAAAAGGAGTAC
>NW_022912605.1:0-1573 GCF_012274545.1 Fukomys damarensis
TTGTCCAAGCAGCTCAGCACCAGATAACAGCTCACATAAAGGCACTTTACAATAAATAACTAGCTTTGGATTGCATTTGGGGCACTGAGTCTCTCAAAGCTTGCTGATGCTGGATGGTATTCGGTACATATTGAAACATGAGAAACCAAAAGATGCTGAAGCCATGCCTTCATGTGTTCAGAAGTTGACTGGGGGGTTGCATAATCTTGGATGTCAGAAGGGTTTGCCTGAGTCCGGGAAATGGGAAGAGATGCAGATCCATTAGAGAAATGTAATAGTTGACAAAAGTGAAGAAAATGTGTTGAGGATCTGCACGGCTCAGAGGCAAGTGAGTCACCAAGCTAAGGTAAAACTAGCAATGTCCATGAATCCATCCAACTCCTTTTAAACTTCAGGAAAATGGAAAACAGCACATAGGGGAGGTAGAACTAAAAGAGAATAAGGTTGCACGTAGAAAGACTAGAGCCTAAACCACAACCCAGTTTGAAGCAGATTTGAGCTATAAAAGTATAAAAAAATTAGTAGTAAATCAAATTTGAACTTCTGAGTTCTACGTGTGATTGCATATTCTAATTATTAAATTGAGGTATTTTTAAAATTTAAACGTAGAATTCTTGGTTAGCCAAGCATAAGAAGAAAACAGCTCCATTCTTATCAGGAATAACTTTTTCCTACTTGAATAAAGTCTAAATGAATGGCAGGAAATAAAAGAAAATTGTTAGAGTCAGAAGTATCAGCATACACCTGTAATCACAGAAATCTGGGAGGCAGAGACACAAACACTGCAAGCTCCAGCCCAACCCTAGGGAACTTGATGACTTAGAGGGACTGTCTCAGAAAGAAATTATGTGAAGATTGTGTCATAAGCACTGACTGCTCAATAAATATACTGGTATGATTTTATATACACAGCTTTGTTTTTTGAAAAGGTAATAAATAGGCTTTCCTTTAAGAGATCTTTGTAATATTTTTAAGTTTGCAAGCATTTTGTTTTCCAAGAAACATACTTATGCTATCCATTGCTCTCTGCTATAGAGATGATAAAATGGAGTTAATCCATGAGCTTCTCCAGTAAATGGTATCACCAACTTGTCGCTTCCTACTTAGTAACAGCACGGTTGCATGCACCTTCTTGCAATGTTCTGTATTGCAGAGGACAAACCTGGTAAACTAGACGTCCTGGGTCCACTCACAATTTAGATGCTGTGTAGAGTTGGCCAGTGAGAGGCCCGGTGGGAAATTGAAGAGTTAGAAGGCAGAAAAGAAGTTATTTTAAAAATCCCTTCCCCTTTATCCCTGTGTCTGAGGGAGGCAGTGTAACCAGCAGAGACTTTCCTCTCTGGCATCAGCTTCCCCAGTGTAAATCTCTTCTGTAATCCCAATGCTTCCTGTCCCATCCTTTTGTGGAACAGGGCTTTGATAATGCCAACTCTTAACTTTGGGAATGCTAAATTCTATTCATATTTTAAATTTGAATTTGTCAATAGCTCTCAATATTAATATTTTGTTAGCTGAAGTAATTAACATGAGCTTGACTTCACTGACTGGACCCTGGTTCTAAACATTAACATTC
>NW_022912606.1:0-211 GCF_012274545.1 Fukomys damarensis
CATTTCTTAGGCCTCAAGGCAGTAAAACCAAAGCCAAGGCTCCGGGAGAGAGAGATTTCAGTGCTCTTCCCTGGGCTCCTCCAGGTGGAACACACGTAACAGTTCAGCTCCTGTGTATATGGTAAGGAGGACTGCGTGGTTCATAAATCCTTAGTCTCTATTTTAATCCAAAATCTTTTCCTCCCATACAATGAATATAAAATGTCTATGT
>NW_022912607.1:0-589 GCF_012274545.1 Fukomys damarensis
TTTCACTTACAAAGAATTGATGACTCACCTCAGTGCAGGCTTCTTTGACTCATTCATTTATTGGAGATTTTTTACAAGATGAGTGGATTCCAGAAAAACTCCTGCTGGGAATTTAACCTTTTGAAAAACCTTTAAAAGCAAGTCTGAAGAAAAGTAGTAAGAACCTACTGGATTTTTCAATGAGTATTTCAGTAAGATGACTGTTTCTCCTACCTTTTCAAAATAAACTATGATAACAGAGAGGTAGGGAGATCAACAAGCTGAATCCTAACTCTGACGTGTGCATACATGTAAGCGTCCAAGACCTTGGGGAAATTAGCCCCAGAGAATGTAACTATTGTGTTGCTCAGGATGCCACACGTTGAACAATTAGATGAAACAAAAATCCCCCGTGATATTTTCATTGTGCAGTAATTTCTGAGATTGGAGAACACTTCCATAGCCAACTTTAATTCCATGATCTTATTTTAAATCTATTTATCAGATTTAATATTGTTTTTAAATACTTAAAAAAATGGGCCGGGGTTTTAGCTCAGTGGTTCAGTGGCCTGCCTTGCAAGGGCAAGGACCTGAGTTTGATCCCCCGTAC
>NW_022912608.1:0-1217 GCF_012274545.1 Fukomys damarensis
ATTAAAAGAAAATGCACATTTGGATGCAATTTACAAATGATGAGACCCTGATAAACTTTCCCAGAACCCCAGATCCCACGCTTGCTTGCTTCTGGTTTGTGTGAGTCCAATAATGGTGAAGGGTGCTGTGAATCAGGGCTCTTTGTCCCCTAGGAGCAAGAGTCCCCTGACCCTTCTCTTTCAAATTATCTTTGTGTCTTCTGTCTTTAGTTCTCTTTGGTGCCCTGGACAGGGATACACTCATAGGCTGGTTCCTACATCTTTTAATTTCCAAACCATCTTAAAATGTACCTCTTTTAGTTTAACCTCTGTTGTAGTTCATGACTATCGCATGGCACAAAGGATGAAACAAGGGATTGATCGAGGTCAATATCCAATCCAGACCCCAAGAAGGCCCGCAGGGGCTGCCATTAGCCCAGACTCCTCAGGGTGAGAGAAGACAAGGACAGCCCTGAACTGAAGGCCTGAACTGCGGCCTTCAATGATAGAAGCAGGAAGCAAAGACCAAAGAAGAACGAAGGGCATCTGTGCAGGATTCCATGTAGGGGACAGGGGAAGGTCAGGTGGTCTGTTACATGACTGACCTTGGGATCAGCCTAAATGATAGATTCAAGTATGGGGAGGACAAAGGCCAGAACATTCATTCTTTGAGGCAATGCATTTGATTTTACTTGGATTTGTGGCCCTGTCCACTGTCTTTTAATGTCCAAACATGCATTCTGGGAGGTTTCAGGGATGTCGCTCCAAAAGTTCCCTACCCCTGCATATTCAATTCACATACCTGTGGTGAACCCCCCAACATAGCCTCCTTTTTTGTCTTAAATATGGGTTAGGGAAAGAGGGATAGAGGAAGGAACAGAGGGATGTTGGGCTACGTGGAGAAAGGTCATTAGGCTTCAGCATCCAGCATCCGCTGAAATAGTACACAGAGGGCTCTTAGGACTGCAGGAGAAAGCAGAAAGAAAAGCATTCTAATAGCGATAAGAATCCAAATGCAAAGGTTGAAACTGGAGAGCCAGCTTTTGGGATTTGGCCAGTAGGCGATATCATTGAGATCATCTCAAGTAATATTATGTTACGAGCTTCCATTTGAAGCTCATAAAATTGGGCCTGAAGCTGGCCCTGGAGGCCAGTAATCTCTCTGCCTAGACAGTTATGAGGAGCACCGTGGAGAAAGCACTGGACGTCCTCCCAGGATTCAGAATGATGGCATGGAA
>NW_022912609.1:0-288 GCF_012274545.1 Fukomys damarensis
CACCAAACTATGAGACAACTGGTTGACCTTGAGGTTAGATTTGAAGGGGAGGCTTAGGTGACAGTTTCTGTCAGTGACACATCAATACACAACATGCACTAAGAAATTTCCTGTTTTTCATAAAGTACAAAAATTATTTAAAAATCTCACATGGAAGGTTTTGTTGTGCAAGGGATTCTGAATACCGAAACCTATTTGGATTGGGTTTGGAGCTTTTGATAGTCATTATTGTTGATTAACCTATTCTACTACCTTTTGTGCATGGCCTGAAGTCAAAGTTTCAATTTT
>NW_022912610.1:0-252 GCF_012274545.1 Fukomys damarensis
ATAGTCATTCTCAGTAGTAAGATAGAATGTCAGTATTGATTTGCATTTCTCTAATAACTAAAGTTGTTGAACAATTTTTCATGTACTTATTGGCCATTTTTGCTGCTGCTCTTGATAAGAGTCTGTTCATTTCACTTCCCCATTTTCTAATTGGGTTGTCTTGGGGTGGGTCTCATTTTTTTTGAGTTCTATATATTTTAACTATCAGGCCTCTAGCAGAAGAGTAGCTGTCAAAATTGTTTTCCCATTTTG
>NW_022912611.1:0-4384 GCF_012274545.1 Fukomys damarensis
ACAGATTTTTGAGACTTCAGTTTGCCACTCCTTTTAAGAATTTATCCTCTCACTTTACAGCCGTTGAATTTATTCTCTCACTTTATAGCCTTTCTTGATACCCTGAACTCCATCCTGTCATTCATCTAGCCAGACGATTGCATCTTTACACCTGAATCCCATTCCCTTTACTTTACTCCATACTCCATTCTTTAATTGAAGGCTTGAGAAAGCCTTCCAACTACAAGTCCCATAAATACAAATTTAACCTACTGTTACTCTCTGTCCAGTGTCAGCTTACTCCCAGCTATTGTTTTTCCAGAGCCTTCAAATAATTGTTTTTAAAATTTTGCCCATTGTTTGTAATCATTATTTGTAGAATGTTTAACCCAATAGAAGATAATTTGGCTTTAATGGAAGCATAGCTGTTCTCCTGTATTACTTTGAAGCAAGTCTCAGACATTCCGTTTCATCAGAAAATATTTTAGTATATATCTGTAAAATAAGTAGACGCTCTATAAAAACAAAGTGCAATGCCATTGCCATAGTAAAAAAAATTTCTGTTAAGTTTCATCATGCATCTGCTGTTTGAATTTCTAATCATCCCACAAATACCAGAAGGAATATGGTAAGTTTACACATCATCTCAGTTGAGAATATGTGGTGATTGAAATAAAATATTCTTTCCTTATAATCAGGTTCGTGACAATAAAAAGCTAAGAGTCAATGCTGTTATTGCTCCCAAGATTTCATATGCAGACAAACCACCTTCAAGATCTCTGAATGAACTAAAGTAAGTCTTCAGAATACCATAACTAATTGGAATATTCAATAATTTTATGTATATTTTACTTACCACTTTGTTGAGCAATGTGTTTGTTACTAACTGTATTAGTCTCCTTTAGGATCTCTACTGAAGTCTAAAATAAGAAAAAATTTAGGCCTAGGAAGAAGCCACATGGCATAGTTACTGTATGAGGAAGGTTTCAGAATAGTACAGTACTGAACAATTTGATGAAAGATACTAATATCTTTTACTACAGACAAAAAATAAAGTTAGGAAAACGAAACAGATCATTGCACAGTAAGAATAATTTCCAGAAGGACTAAATGTGAAGGTTGCAGTTATAAAAAATTATAAATATCTTAACTCTGGATGTAAATAGACATTCTTAATATAAAACAATAGAAGAAACAAGAATAATAGTTTGTAATGATGAAAAGTTCAAACTTTTGACAAGAAAGTAAATAGTATTGTTACCTTAAAACATAAAAACAGAAACTTCCCTATACTGCTGTTGAAATAATGTATATTTTGCTTCTTTGTTGACCACCTGTCGACAGAATTTTAGTGATATTTTAAGAAAAAAAAATCATCAATATTTTTTTTCAGACAGTATGGATTTTTTTCTTACTTGCGAGAGTTATTTGATGCACCTGAGCCCGTAATGAGTTACCTTTGCTTCCAGTATCACATTCATGAAGTTCCTGTGGGAACTGAAAAAACCAGAGAAAGAATTGAGCGGGTAAGAAAGCACTGAATTATTACCAAGAACATTGTTTGAATAAATTTTCTTTAAAGTAAAAAAGTATTAAAAATTTAAGTGTATTATGCTGTTTTTTAACCTTGCAGGTATTATATTTGTGTTTAGTGTTTTTAATATGATATAAAAACTTGGCTACTGACTCTGAAAAATTGATAGGACCTTAGCTAGACTAAGAAAATGCTTACATTTTTAAGGGAATTGAATAAAGTTAAAACCAAAAAGAGACACCTGTGTACTCTTACCATAGTCTGCCTTGCTTGATAAGCCTATGTTGAAATGTTATATTAATAGTCTAATCATTAAATTCTTATATTCTAAAGTATTTTTCAAATTACTATATAATGATAGGCTGGGGTATAGAACAATTTTGGTAACCCTCCCCTTAAAGCTTATACTTAAAATTATTGCAATGTATAAATAATCATTTTTCATAGAGTCTCATTTTCTTGGCATATATAACCATAGAAATTCTTATTTCCTGTATTCTGCAAATTTTATTTGAAAATTTTTTTGTTTTTGTTGTTTATACAATCTCTGTCTCTGAAACCCCTTTCAAAGGCAAAAACAGAAGATTTCTCTCCTAGAACAGGTTTTTCCATAACATACTATGTGTCCACATTAGTACTACATATAAATTCTTGGGAAGCAATTATAGACCTAACTGCTGTTTATTGTACCTCACTTTTTTTTTCTTTTTATTTGTATTTTGGTACCAGGGATCAAACTTGGGGCCTTGCTCTTGAGAGGCAGGTGGCAGCACCCCTGAGCTAAATCCCCAGCCCTTATAGTACCAAATTTATGCATTCATTTATTCATTTATTTAGCAGAACTGGAAATAAAACCTGGAACCTTCACACTGAGCTTTTTTTGTTTTTGTTTTTGTTTTTTTGTTTTGAGATAAGGTCCTGCTAAATTTCTCAGACTGTACTTGAACTTAAAATCCTCGTAGAATGTTAGGATTTAAAAGATGTATCATCACAATTAGCCATTAATTTTCCAATAACATTATACAAGTGTTCCTCACATCATTCATTGGGGGTTCTGTGTACTTCACTGACACAGAAAACCATTAAAATGAATTATTTAACAGCAAGTTGCTTTTATCTTTGGTTATCCATATCATATTATGGAGATCACTTGTGGAAACCAAAAATGGAGCCCTCCACGTTGATACACTGTTTTGTGTCTTAATTCAGTGAGGATAATAACTTTAAAAGAAGGTAGAGCTATCTCTGAAAGGGTAGTAAGAACTCTTCACTAAAGCAGGAAGACATGAGAAAGTTTGGTAAGGGCTTCATAGTTTTATTTTATATCACGGGATGATAATTCACACCTGTGATCCCAGCACTTAGCAGGCTGAGGCAGGAGGATAGTCACAAATTCAAGGCTAGCCTGGGCTACATAGTGAGTTCAAAGTAAGACTGTGTCTCAAAACAAAATGAAACATAGTTTTACTTTATGGCAGAAAGGAGCAAATAACTGCAACTGGAAAATCCTTTTAATCTTTAAACAATGCACAGGTTGTATTTTATGCACTTTTATTTTTGTATTTTGTTTAAGTTGGAAAGCTTTAACATTACTCTTTGTACTGGATAAGTGGAGCTTGTTTAATTTGCATTAAAAGTGAAATTAATTCTTCCCTTTTAGGTATTTTTCATTCACCTTAATCTCTTTGGTTATATAAATAATGTTTTGTTCTGTTTTTTAAGAGTAGGAAAATTTATTGGAGAATAGGAATGGGGAATAGGAATAACTCCTGGGAGACAAGAGGGGTCCTGAATGGGTTGCCCTAAATAGTGGTATTTTCAAATTAATGAATATATTGAATATTTCTTAAACCTCATTGTCCTAATGCCCAATTTGATGCTGTGTTGTGTAAAAATACTTTATGATGAGACATTTTTCACAGTTGTTTATATAGTAAAGCCACGTTAGGAAGTATTTTGAGCAATTGGGACAGACCCATGTTACCTTGGTCATCTTTCGGAATATTAAAAACTTTTGTTGCGGAAATTGATTATCTTTATATCCTCATTCCTTCTGTTTGTTTCATATTTAGATAATGGAAGTAATTGCTGCATTTCTTCCCTAAAATAAAAATTATTTCGTTAGTATATGTTTTATAATCAAGTCAGCATTTTAGAGTCTCTAACAGTGATAATAGCATTATTTACAGAATTGTTCTATTAATTTTTAATACTCCCCTTTGACTAAATTGTCTACTGGATTCCTTAGTTTCAGATGTCTTTTTTGTTGTGAATGTCCTTCTCTCACCAAATCCCATTTAGAACTTAGTTTCATAAAACTTGAATAGTCTAAGCTCATGTAGTTTTTTTTAAATTCTACATTACTCAGCACTTAGGATGGCAGATTGTACTTTGTTGATTAAGTGTGGCTAAATAGTTCTTGTCTGTAATTCCAACTAGGTGGGAGGCTGAGATAGTAGGATTGCAAATTGAAGGCTAGCCTGGGAAACTTCTAGTGTGACCCTGTCTTAAAAATTTTAAAAATATATAAAAATAATAAAAAGGTCTGTGGTTGTAGCCCAGTAGTAGAATGCTTCTCTAGCATGTGCAGAGAGCCCTGGTTCAATTCCCAAAATACTGCAAAAGAAAAAGAAAAATAGGTCTCATCCTATTCCTTTTTTTTTTTTTTTTTTTTTTTTTTTTTTTTTTTTTTTTTTTTTGGTACTAGTGATCAAATTTGGGACCTTGTGCTTGCGAGGCAGGTGGCAGAACCACTGAACTAAATCCCCGGCCCTCATCCCATTTCCTAAGCCTCAGTAATACTGGTTATGAATTTTAGAGATTGGGAAAAAGTGCATCACATCGGCCACTTGTTTTGTTTTTTGTTTTTTC
>NW_022912612.1:0-1821 GCF_012274545.1 Fukomys damarensis
CTTCTTTCACTACTTAGCACTTTGAAACAAAAGCTGTGAGTTCCCTGAATGTGAAGTACTCCATAGAGAAAATTCCTGCAACTCTGTGAGTTTATGAGTGAATTGCACATGTCATAATGAGTAAAACTTATTGCTTTTTTGTTTTTAGGTCTCTGCCTGGTAGAGATTGAAACACTGTTGTGAGGCCCTTGTACCAGAAAAGCCCTTAAGGCCAAGAGAGTGCCTACCAGCTCTGAGTGCACACAAGCCTCTAGAACTATGTTTCCTTTGAGATAGATTCAGTTTGAGGTTAGAACTCAAATGCACTCTGCATAGTGCCTCTACAGTTTAAACTGCAGTTTTCCCCCATGAAACATCTTGTTTCGCCGCTTAGCCCTTTGAAACCAAAGCGGTTAGTTTCTTGAATGGGAAGTACTCCACATAGAAATGTGCTGCAACTCTTTCAGTTTACCAGTGAAGTCCAGATCTTATATGCAGTACAACTGTGTTTCTTTTTTTTTTGTAGGTCTCTGCCTGGCAGAGATTGAAACACTGTTGTGAGGCACTTGTACCAGAAAAGCTCTTAAGGCCTAAGAGATTTCTTAGCTGGTGTGAGTGCACACAAGCATTCAGAAAACTGTATATGCGAGATTGTTTCAAGTAGAGGTAGGAACACATACGCATTCTACATAGTGCTTCTGTGGTGTAAACTGCAGTTTTTCCCAGGAAACAGCTTCTTTCCCCGCTTAGCCCTTTGAAACCAAAGAAGTGTGTTTCCTGAATATGAAGTATTCCACAGAGAAAGGTGCTGAAATTCTGTGAGTTTGCCAGTTAACTCCACATCTTAAATGGAGTACAACTGTATTCCCTTTTGTTTGTACGTCACTGCCTGGGAGAGACTGAAACAGTGTTGTGATGCACTTGCACCAGAAAATTTCTGAAGCCAAAGAGAGTCCCTAAATGCTATGGGTGCACACAAACCTCCAGAAATCTGTATCCTTGCAGAAAGGTTCAGTTTAAGTTTGAACACAAATGCACTCGGTAGAGTGCTTCTGCGGTTTAAACTGCATTTTTAAGTGGGAAACAGCTTCTCTTGCCACTTAGCCCTTTTAAGTCAGGGGGATAGTTTTCTGAAGGTGAAATACTCCACAGAGAAAGGTGCTGCGAATCTGAGACTTTACCAGTGAAGTCCACATCTTATATGGAGTACAAGTGTATTCCTTTTTGTTTGCAGGTCTCTGCCTGGCAGAGCTTGAAACCCTGCTGTGAGGGGCTTCTACAAGAAAAGGTCTTACGGCCTAAGAGAGTGTGAAGCACGTCTGAGTGCGCACAAAACTCCAGAACTCTTTGTAGTTGGAGAGAGGTACAGTTTGATGTTAGAACACAAACACACTCTGCAGAGTGCTTCTGCAGTTTAAACTGCAGTTTTCCCTGGGAAACTGCTTCTTTCACTGCTTACCCCTTTGAAACAAAAGCGGTTAGTTTCCTGAATTTGAAGTACTCCATAGAGAAAGATGCTGCAACTCTGTGACTTTACCAGTGAAGTCCACATCTTATACGAAGTACAAATGTATTCCTTTTTGTTTGTAGGTGTCTGCCTGGCAGAGAATGAAACACTGTTGTGGGTGGCTTCCACCAGAAATGACCTTACGTCATAATAGGGTGCCCAGCATCTCTGAGTGAACACAAGCCTGCAGAACTCTGTATATTGGTGATAGTTTCAGTGTGAGGTTAGAGACTGAGGTTAGAGCAGAAATGCACGCTGTAGTGTGTTTCTGAAGTTTAACCTGCAGTTTTCTCCCGGAAACTGCTTCTTTCGCCACGTAGCCCTTGGAAAACAAA
>NW_022912613.1:0-241 GCF_012274545.1 Fukomys damarensis
ACTAACTTCCTTCCTGAAAACAAAAACTTAAAGCCCAGAAGCAAAAAGATTCCTTTGTTAACTCTGCCAAGGCCACCAGTGCCACTCAATTCCCACCCTGGTTTGGAACTCCTTGGCCCCTAGTTCTGAGTTTACTGCATTACTTTAAGTGATTAGCATTAGGGGCAGCCCCTCCAGCGTGGAACTCACCATTTCTGGTTCATGTCACCTGGGACTAATGTGTCCCATGACTAGATTTCTA
>NW_022912614.1:0-349 GCF_012274545.1 Fukomys damarensis
TTTGTTGGAGTCCTGAGAGCTGTGTTTAACAAAGCCCAATTAAAAGGAGCACCTTCTGGAAAATGATTAGGCTCGGCCAGAAGGGCTTCATTCAACTGGTTTCAGACTGTCTCCCATACTTCAGCGTTTATTTCTGCCTTATCACACAGCCATGGACAAACTGTCCAGAATCTTAACAAAGGCCTCTAATCGTGCCCTCTCAACTGTTACTCCTTCTGCCTTCAATAGGCTCTGAATTGAATTTGCTGGATAATTTCTGGATTGTGATTGTCCCATTTTTTCTTTTTTTTTTTTTTCTTCCCAAATGGACTTGACACTCTCTACCTTCTATCACTTTTTTCTTTTTACC
>NW_022912615.1:0-322 GCF_012274545.1 Fukomys damarensis
CAACCAAGCCCTTTGGAGTTCACATCTTGCTACAGATTGCCCCAGATATTGGATATGGAACTACAGGACTTAATGTTTGCTCTGCTGGATTATGGGCTTGCTTCCGTCCCACCCCTTTGTATCCTTCTCTTTCTACCTTTTGAAATGGGAATGTTTAAACTGTGCCATTGTATGTTGAAACTGTTTAACTTTGTTTTCATTTGTAGAGGGGCTTTGCAGCTAAGAGTTTGCCTTAATCTCATAGGTGACTTTGGACTTAGACTTTTCATCAATGCTGAAACTGTTAAGACTTTGGCAACTCTTGGAGATGGACTAAATGCCT
>NW_022912616.1:0-292 GCF_012274545.1 Fukomys damarensis
CCTTATTTTGTCCACCATAAAAATGACACTACCTTTCTTTAGATTTGGTGAGGAGGAGTAAGAAAGAAGGCTACTTGGAGGGGCAGCTTGACATATGGAATGAAATGAGATCTGGGGGTATCTCTAACAATCAACACCGGAGTGAGGAGTCCTTCCCTTCAAATTCTGGGCTGTGTAAGAGACTGCACAAGTTACCTAGGTCTCATTTTTCTCATCTGTAAAGTGGAGCGGATAATAATTGACTTCCTGGTTGAGAGGTTTAGACAAGTTCAGCAAGCAAAGCACTAATCCA
>NW_022912617.1:0-226 GCF_012274545.1 Fukomys damarensis
TATTTTTGTGATCACAAGTACTGTTTTTATGCAAAATGAAGGCAAGCTATTGCTTTAAATATGGAACGTATACATTGTTTTTGTCATTTTAAACAGGAATTTAAAGTTATATCGTGATGCTGATACACTATATTGAATAAAGGAATATTTTTGTTAGTCAAACGACTCACTTAAAAATTATCACTCTTGATCCTTTAGGTAATACAACTCTGACTGAAATTTAGGA
>NW_022912618.1:0-218 GCF_012274545.1 Fukomys damarensis
ATGAACCCCCGGAAACCGCCACACCTCTTGAACAGGAGCATTGTATCTTATAGTCTTTGCCCCTAACCTCCCTCTCTCCTTGGCTCAGTCCCTTTCTTGGGTTTTGATGTCATCCTTTTTTAATGGATGAAGGAGTGTATGCTGTTAAGATTGTATCTTTTTGGATTTTACAAAAACATTATCATTTGGGGAGACAGTTTCTTTCAACATTAAAGAAC
>NW_022912619.1:0-242 GCF_012274545.1 Fukomys damarensis
TAGACATTTCTCAGATGAAGAAGGAGCAAATAAATTTATGAAAAAATGTTCAACATCACTGTTCACTATAGAGATGAAAATGAAAACAACACGGATTCCACCTCACGCCAGAAGGCATGGCTGATATCAAGAAATAAACCAATAACATATGCAGGCTGGACTATGGGGAGAAAGGAAACCTCTACCATTGATGGGAATGTAGACTGATACAATCAGCGTGGGAATCAGTGTAGAGATTTCTC
>NW_022912620.1:0-252 GCF_012274545.1 Fukomys damarensis
GGCACACCGTGTGTCTTCAACACTGAGTTCCCAAGAAGAAATCTAAGAGAAAGAAGGCACCCCTATAATTTCTACTTGACATCTATGCCCTTGACTTAAGAGCAACATTATATCTTTCTAATCTAGTTCATAAGTTTGCGAAAGTCCCCAAGTTGATTCCACTCCAGAGCAGGTGGCTGCCATCTGGAGAGAGATGCAGAAGATAAAATCAGACCGGACTCTCCACCTTTTACCAGCACTTAATTGTATCTT
>NW_022912621.1:0-3153 GCF_012274545.1 Fukomys damarensis
ATACATGAATAACGATCTCACTGAAAAGAGAATCGGAGAGTGATCTCATTCACAATGGAGTGTTCTCCAAAGTGTATGCATGAACAAACTCCCTGGGAATGAGTTAATTAAAGAATAGAAAGGACCCAGAAACACATTGAACCAAACACTAAAGAAAAAAGTGAAAGAAGATGCTGGAGGTAGAAAAATCCCTTGTTCATGGATTGAAAGAATCAATATTGATAAAATGATCACACAACTTAGAACAATCTATGATTCAATGCAAATTTCATTCCAAGAAGAATGACATTCTTCACACAAAACGAGCAATTTTAAAAGTCAGATAAGAGCCTGAGGGTGGTGGTGCCGGCCTGTAATCGCAGTACTCAGGAGGCTGTGGCAAGAGGATCACCACAGGGTTGAGACCAGCTGGGCTGCATAGAGAGTTCAAGGACAGCTTGATCTGCAGAGCGAGCCGCTGCTTCAGAACACAGACACATACAGATACACACACATGCATACACACAACTCAAGTAAGAACACAAAAGACCTAGGATGCAAAGAAATCCTGAGTAAAAGGAGCATCACCTCGGAATACCTGATTTATAAACACAGGACAGAGCCATAGTAAGGAGAACAGCACAGAATTGACAGAAAGTCAACCAATGGAAAAGAAGACGCAGAAATGAACCCATGCAGGCACAACCAACTGATCCTTACCAAAGTTCCCCAAAACAGATGTTGCATAAACACAGACTCTTGAAATATTGCTAGGAAAACTGAACATTGATGCATAGAACCCTAAAGTAGATCTCTGCCTCTCACTCTACAAAATTTATCCAAAATAAATCAACCTTTTTAATTCAACACCTCAAACTTTGAAAGGACTAGAAGAAAACCAAAGAGAACCACTCTGTCTAAATGTCTTGTAGAATTCAGCAGTGAGGTCATCAGGACCCAGACTTTTCTTAGCAGGTAAGGTTTTTCTTGCATTTTCAACTTCATCGAATGATATTGGGTAATTTCGAATGTTTAGGTCATTTTCGTTCAACTTTTAAAATTCATACACTTGTAGGAATTTGTGCAAATCTTCTGTATTTTCCATCTTACTGGCATATAGGTTCTCGAAGTAGTCATTAATGATCCTCTGGATTTCTGCTGGGCCTATTTCAATATACCCTTTTCATTCCTAATTGCATGGATTTAAGCCATTTCTTTCCTTTTTTGATAAGGTTTTGATAAGGTTGCATGTTTTTAGGATGTTAGTTTTGTTTATCCTTTCAAAGACCAACTCTTGGATCATTGATTTTTCTGTATTGTTATCGTAGTCTCTATTACCTTAATTTCTGCTCTGATCTTTATGATTTCCTCCCTTGTACGAGCTTTGTGTTGGACGTGCTAATCTTTTTCTAGAAGATTGAGGTTAACCATCAGGTTATGTAGTTGAGCTCATTCTGTTTTCCTGAGTATTCCCTGCTATGAATTTCCTTGGTTTCATTGTGTCCCATAGATTCTGATACATTCTCTTGTCATTTTCATTTGATTGTAGGAACTGTCTGATTTCTTCTTTGATTTCCTCTGTGCCCCATTGGTTATTCACAAGTGTGCTGTTCAATTTGCATGTGTTTATGAAATTCTTGCAGTTTCTTTTGCTATTGATCTCCAATTTCATCACACCATGGTCTGATGGTATACTAGGGATAACTTCAATTCTTTTGCACTGATTAAGACATGTTCTATGTGTGAGTAGTTGACCTATTTTGGAGAATGATCCATGAGCAGCTGAAAAACAATATGTATTCTGATATGTAGGGTGGAACACTGTGTAAAGATCTGTTAAGTTCATTTGTTCAAGAGTTTGATTGAGTTCTATTAGTTCATTCTTTAGTTTTTGTCTGGTTGACTTATGTATTTGTGACAGTGGAGTATTGAGGTGTTCCACTACTACTGTAGTAGTGCTTATATGATTTGTCATGCACATTAGTTTTTTGTGTTGTATAGTTGGGCACACTAGTATTTACTATTTATATTTATGACTGTCATCTCTTCCTCTTGGGTAATTCCCTATGTAAGGATGTCATGTCCTTCTTTGTCTCTCTCAGTCAATGTTGGTTTGAAATCCACTTGATCTGCAAAGAGGATAGATAGCTACTCATGCTTTTTTTTGGGTTTCTGTCACATGGAGTATTGCTTTACACCCCTTAATTTTCAGTCCATGTGTTTCTTTTTTAGTTAAGTGTGCTTCTTATGTGCAGCATATTGTTGGATCTTGCTTCTTGAGCCATTCTGCTAGTCTGTTTCTTTTGGTTGGTGAATTGAGAGCATTAACATTAATGGTTATAACTGATATGTATTGACTTAATCTGGTCCTGCCCTTTTCTTTTTGTTGGATTCACTCCCTTTGCTTTTAATTTCTTGTTGTGTCTGATGGATTCATTCTGCTGGGCTTCCTGGCATTGTGATCCTCATTGTCTTTTCCTAGGACTTTGTTTAAAATTATGTAGAGTGCATGATTGGTGTTCATGAAGTTCCTAAGGTGCTCTTTGTCATGAAACTATCTCATTTCTCCATCAATTTTGAAAGATAGATTTGGCGGGGTACATCAGTGTGGTTTAGAGGCTGTTTTACTTTAGGGTGTGAAATGCATCACACCCTACTCTCTTCTTGCCTTGTGTCTTTGGGTTGAGAAGTGTGCTGTGATTCTGATGGGCTTTCCTTTGTACATGATTTGTTTCTTTTCTCTAACTGCTTGTAGAATTTTGTTCTTCTCTTGTGTTTCTGGAATCTACACATATCCCTATGTGTAGATTTTATTTCATCATGGCTAGTTTGAGTCCTGTAAGCCTCTCTTACCTGTATGTCAGGTTCTTTTCCACTATTTGTGAAGTTTTCTGCCATTAGTTCGCTGAACACTATTTTAAATGTCATCTGCACTCTCTCCTGTTTCTTCACTGGCTCCAATCTGTCTTATTTATTATTCTTCAAATCTTCTAGCAGGTGCTGGATTGATCTCTCATGGTCCATTAGAATTCATAAGGGATTTTTCTTTTCCTGGTCACTAATGCACTCCTATCTTCTATATCTGAAATTCTGCCCCTCATTGGCTAATTCTGCTGTGTAAAATATCAGTTTAGGTTTCAGTGTCCTGGAAATCTGTTTGAATCTGTTTTATGG
>NW_022912622.1:0-871 GCF_012274545.1 Fukomys damarensis
AAAAAAAAAAAACCCACAGTGAACTATATACTCATAAGAATGATATGCTTTGTACATTAATTAAGAAAAGTTTATTATACATCTGAGTATCTATAATAGTGACAAAACTAATCCTAGAACTATCTTTAAAATCAAGAAAATATTAATGATGAATTGTACAAATTCACATTTTCATTTCTAAAATATTTTCCCCATAATTTATATGTATATATGCTTTTCCAAAGTACTCACTCTTCTCTGCATGGAAATAATAACCACCTCCAGGGATTTCTGTAAATAAACTTGAGGAGGTAAAGAGTGCAATTAGAGTAATAGCCTATGTGTTGGCGCAGGCATGCTGGGGATAGAGTTAAGAGTCACTCCTCTTTATCTGCTCCACCGAATCTGTTTCCAAAACATTAGGTTACAGAAGAAACCAGGTATAAATGGTCATCCAGGGAATGCAATCTCTGTTTTTCAAAGTGGGGCTTTTAAAAACGGAGATACTTCATAAATTTGCCATTTATTTAAATTTGTCACCATTTCTTAATAAGTATAGATGAAAATCTCATAGAGATCAAGTAACAGAGTATAAATGAATCTGAAAAGATGCTAAGCCTCACTGAAGACTGAGGGAGAGAACATTAATAGACCAAAAGCAAGAGTGTTAAGATCCAAACAATCCTTTTGTGTACTGGATATTATTTAAATTGCTCAGGCTGGGCTCAAACTTGTCATCTTCCTGCCTCAGCCTCCCACAGTGCTGGGATTATAGGTATATGCCAGTATGCTCAGCTTCACGATTGCAGTTTAAACCTCTCAACCTTCAGGAAATATCACAGGTGTTACTGAAACCAAGACTGTCAATATCTGAAATAATATTTTAGTAGAC
>NW_022912623.1:0-204 GCF_012274545.1 Fukomys damarensis
TACATGCACATACCATAATTTGATCATTTTTAGTCTCCCCTCACTCGCTTTGTCCTGCCCCCTTTCTATTATCACATTGGCAAGAGGGGATTTCAATGCATATAATAATAAACAAAAATTGCATATGCATTCAAGTACACGTTTGTATGAACTTGTGCTTTCAGTTATCTTACATAAATACCTAACCATAGAGTGGTCTTATAC
>NW_022912624.1:0-511 GCF_012274545.1 Fukomys damarensis
TGTGATAGCTAAACTTTCAATACATGAAAGTAAAGTTAGAGAAAGCTCTTAGAAAGAAGAGTAAAAACTCAAAGAGATGTAAGACACACAAAAGATAAGAAACTCAGGAAACCAGTCCAGGAGTGCAATAATTGAATAACCAAAGTTTGAGAAAAAAGGAGAACTTGTAAAATAAAAGAGAGGCTACAAGAAATAATCCAAGAAATCCCCAACATTAAAAGGCATGAGTTTTTAGGCTGAAAAGTTGTACTAAGTACCAAGCATAACAGATAAAAATAGTTGCATGCTGAGGTGAATAATCCTGAATTTCAAAAACAACAGAGAAATCTTAAACATTTCCAGAAAAAATGTGAAAGGTGACTGAAAAAATCAGGGTGGCTATGGGTTGTCCAGTAGTTGCACTAAAAGCCAAAGTTAACTTAGCAAGGACTGCAGAGTTGGGTGGAAAAATCTTTCCCACCAGTTACCAATGAAACACAGGGTGGAGCGGCTGCTGCGGTCAGGACCCTGC
>NW_022912625.1:0-238 GCF_012274545.1 Fukomys damarensis
ATCAGTATTATGTTATTTATATTTGCATTATCTAGTAGCTGCTGGATTGATTTCTCATGGTCCCTTACTCTTTTTAAGAATTTTTTCCTTTCCTGTTCACTAATTGTAATCCTATCTTCTATATCTGAAACTCTGTCTTCCCATTGGCTCATTCTGCTGTGTAAACTTTCAGTGGAGTTCTTAATCTCCTGGAAATCTGTTTCCATTTGTTTTATTGATTCCATTCATATCCTATGTT
>NW_022912626.1:0-405 GCF_012274545.1 Fukomys damarensis
TCTCTCTCTCTCTCTCTCTCTCTCTCTCTGACCATCTTCTCCAGTCTCTTTTGTCTCCCTACCTTTTGTGTTAGATTTCCCCAGGATTCAGTCTAGGTCTTATTCTCATTTCGCTCCATAATTATTCCCTATTATCTGTATTTTGATATCTTCTAAATTTCTATCTTCAGACCATATGTCAGACTTAAATATCCACATGCCTACTAAACATCTCTTATTGTAGCCAACTCTCAATCGGTTATTCATAATGGATGTCGCTATGCCCCCCATATTCAAACTCTAATTTTCCTTCTCTCAGTAAATGACCTCACCATTCAGCCACCTAGTTAGTCCAGCGTCCACCCTGATTTTTTGGCCTTTCCCTTAAGCCAAGCATCTGATCCCACAGGCCCTACAGTATCCTGT
>NW_022912627.1:0-620 GCF_012274545.1 Fukomys damarensis
TCAATATCTTTTGCTTTTCAAGTGATTTTGTCTTTGACGTACCAAACTGCCCTAGTTTGGACACCTCAAGTTTATCAAACAATTTAATTTGTATCTAGTCTCAGTTACTGATGGTGAGAACATTCTTTCACAGGACCTCAGGCTCCTTTCAGATTGCATAATATTGTGTCTCTTCTTCAGTGTTCTGAATCTTCTTTGACATTCAATTTCTATTTAGCAGTGATGCAAAAGACTAGGAGGTCCTGAGGATACACTGGGATTTGTATATAGTATCAGGCCATAACTCATTAAGAAAATTAAAAAAATAAAAGTTACTTATTACAAATCTTTTGGATGTAAGACAGAAATAGGAATGCAAGAGAGCTGATGCTCCTTTGTATTAGTAGAAGTCAGAGTCACACCCTCTTAGAACCCTGGATAGACTATACCAGGTTCCTGACATCAAAGTTATATCTAACTGAGAATTAGCCAATCAAAGGAATGACAGTGGGTAATTATAGGATCTGTGGTTGATTAAAAACCATAGTATAATACTTTGTCCCTTCTCCTGCCAACAGGTGGAGTCTATTTCCCCAGCATTAACTCTGGCTTGGTATTATACCTTACCTTGACCAATGGAA
>NW_022912628.1:0-2809 GCF_012274545.1 Fukomys damarensis
TTAATGGGGGACCAATGCAGCTTTTGTTATTTTGTAGAGAAAACTGTGTGCAAGAATTAAAAATTGGCAGTCTATGCTTTCATGTTTTGAATATAAAGTGAATATAAAGCTTTTCCATTTTAAAAGCAAAATATGCTTTTACCAGAAAATGTAGATGAAAGATTGGAACACAGGAGAGCTCCTCAGCCTCACCACCTAGTCTGTGCCTTCTTAGTCACTCATGGAAGCTGCACAGAGACCTCGGCAATAATGAAGAACATCAGCAAAATCGGCAGCTTCAGTTTAGGGAATCCTGTAGGACTTTGTAAGGGAGAGAAGGACAAAGTTCCTCCTGCATTACACTGATTTGGGATTACAGAACATACCACAGGCTCTTGGATACATGCCAAAGGCTCCTCTGCAAAAGAGCAAAGCAGCCTGTAATCCCAGCACTCCAGGAGGCTGAGGCAGGAGGATTGGAAGTTCAAGCCCAATTTGAGCAATTTAGCATCTTAATGTGACTCTATTCTTAGAATTAAAAAAGAGGAAGGGGGATGCTAAAAATGTAGCTTATTGTGAAGGCCCTGGGTTCAATCTCCAGCACTGCAAAAGCAACAGTAAAACACCACAAACATTGATTCTGAAGTTTTTCCCATTGAGCTTAAATCAGAAAGGATTTGTTGACCTTTCAGAGTTTGCAAGGGCCCAGAAGTTACATAGCCACATGTGTGCACAGAAAGCACTACCTGCCTAACTGCCCAGGAGCCCTACCTTTGGTCAGTAAATTTACTTGTTCAATTAATTCCATCACCTGGAATTTACTGCACGGCTGTTTTGTGCCAGTGGCTGGATTACTGTGGTGAGAAAAAAAAAATGCTACTTTCTCCCCTCCATAAGCTTACATCTTTGTTGGAGAAAGAGAAATAGAAAATTATCACTGTGTGTGACAAAGAATATGAAAGAAAAGTCTAGCTTGCTGTGAGAGAGTGGGGTGTGCTTGTTGGCTTCGATTCAGGGTGCTGAGAAGGTGCACTATAGAAGGTAACAGGTGCTTAGACACCAGAGGGTAGCAGTATAGGGGAAGAACGTGGTGCAGGAAGAAGAAACTGCAAACCTCCCAGCACTGCTAGTTGCTGTGGTTGGTGTGCCATGGGCCAATGAGAAGGAAGAGACTAGAAGGCTGTGGAGCTAGGCTTGGTCACAGTGAGTTTTGCACAGGTCTACTTTTTCTCTAGGGGCAGAAGGAAACATGTGGAGTGGTGGGGGATATACCCCTGGTTCATCCATGACTTAGGAGAGTATTTTGTCCCTTCTGCCTGCACTTCTCAATAGCTAGGGCATCCTGGGCTTTGTCTGGGCCCTATGATTGCAATGGTGAAAATGGCAATGACCTTCATTTCAGGGAATGTTCTGTCTGAAGGCAAAGGCAGATAACCAAAAGATGATTACATCTTTAAGATAAATGTCTTACTAAAACTATAAACCAGGTCCTTTGAGAACATACAGTGGTGAATTTAGCTTGAGTGATGGGAAAAACTTTTTGAAAGAAGGGCCAATTAAATTGTCTTTTGAAAAATCATGTGTTGAGGACAGAGTTAAACAGAAATAAACAGGTATATTTTTATATATTCTTATTGCTACCATATTCGGCCCTTGCAAGGTTTTATATTGTAAGCACCCAGGGCGGTGTCTAGCACACAGTAGGAGCACAGGAAAGATTTGTTGAATACACCACTCTGAAACTCTATAATTTGCTGAACTAATAGTGTTACTGTGGTTTGCTGTCCCTGTATTAACTAGCATCATAATGTGCATATAATTTATTGAATCTGCCCTTGTCATTTGTTCTAAAATTAAACTTTATTTTTTGTGATACTGGAGATAGACCCCAGGGCCTTGTGTAAGCTAACCTCACCTTCTATCACTGAGATATGTCCCTATCCCTCTGTTGAACTCTTGTGATAATTTTTTTCAGTCTCTACTCATGTGTGCAGCAAAAATAGTTTGTTTGCTTTTTATTAAAAAGCCACCTCAGGAAACCCTTTTCACCTCCCCTAGCCTCAGTAAACAACATTCCTATTTGCACCACCCTAGATTAATAGCTATCTTCTCTCATTTATTTTAGGATTTCTAAAAACTCAGAATATGCAAGCCCCAGAGGAGTTAAATCCAATAGGACAGGACCTTAGCTTTTATTTTTTAATAACATAACAATTTGCTAGGGATGGCAGCACATGCCTGTAATCCCAGTTATTCAGGAGGTTAGGACAAGCGGATCACAACTTAGAGGCTACGCTGGGCAACTTAGAGACTTAGCAAGACTCTGTCTCAAAGAAAAAGTGTGGAAAATGGCTGGCAGAGTGCTTGGTTCAATCCCCAGTATTTGAAAAAAGAAAAAGAAAAAACCCTACAAAACAGCAACAACAAAACTTCCAAGAATTCTACATATTTCTACAGGCAGATTACCTAAGCTTTTGTAGAAATTCTCTTCTCTCAGCACCCTCTTGATTCCTGCCCATACTTTATTCAATTCTCTGCTCACAGCATCCACCCTATTCCTGTTATCCTTCAGTACACTTACTACTGCTTAGCCCCATTTTCTACCAATCATTTATCCTTCATAACAGTGTAAGTTCAATGAGGGCAAGGACTTGATTTTTCTCACTACTGAATCTCTAGTCTCTGTAATTATTCTTGAAACACAAGTGCTCAATAACTTCTGTTTTGAGTATCGTCAATCTTGGGCTTACTTTGTGATCTTAAATATATCTTTAAAAATATGTAACAAGTATATATTATATGTGAAGATATATATATATTATATATATTA
>NW_022912629.1:0-265 GCF_012274545.1 Fukomys damarensis
CAAGGGAAGCTGCCAGGAGCCAGCAGCATCAGCCCGAAGGAGAGGCTGTGTGGGCTGCGATGGACAGTCAGAGGGGTGGGGCTGCCCAGGCCTGATGGACTCACTAACACCACGTGTTCTATAAACAAAATAGAAGGTACCCGAGGAAATGAATTCGCATAGGAGCATAACTTAACATCTACTTAAAAAGAGTAAGTCACCCAATAGATTCTCTGGTGTAAAAACCTAAAGTGTAAATAAGGATCAAAGTCCATAATTAATATTG
>NW_022912630.1:0-860 GCF_012274545.1 Fukomys damarensis
TGTGTGGTGCTGGGGATTGAACCCAGGACCTCATCTGTGCTAAGACACACCACCACTGAGCTACACCCAAAGCCTCTAGGCCTACGGTTTTAACTAAAGATCCAAAACATCTAGTTGCAGCTGAAGTCCCAGAGTGGACTAAACTACCTCAGTTTCTGCCACCTGCTTCCCAGGGTGCAGGGAAGGGCAGCAAAAAACAGACCTGTGACAGCCCACCAGAACCACAAGGAACGCAGAAACTTCCTCCAAAACCAGGGAAACTGAAACATACTGAGCACAGAAAAATACTAGCTACCACAGCCCATTCAACTGGCTGGTTAGGACAAGGGTATTGAACACAGAAAACAACAGTGTGTGTTTCTAGTGCACAACTAAATTTCAGGGCACATCTACAAGTTTAGACACCCAATTAAACATTAAACATTTACCTCCAGCCTGCTGAAGGGTTAGCAGGCAAATTCAGGACATCTCCTTGTTCTCTTTTAAAGTGAAAATTGAGAGCTGTAGACAGGCAATACAAAATACAAACTCTCTGCCTGACACCTTCTGTTACAGATTTGTAGTTACGTGGTCATTTCTGTAAAAATTTAATTCTTAAGATAGTCTTCCATCCCAGAGAAAAAGAAGAGACAAATACTGGCTTTTTGCAAAGGCCCATAAACACTTTCTGTTCATCTCTCCCTTTTCCCAGATTATTAAATTGAAGACCAGAGAGCAGTCTGAACTCAGCTAAAGTTGCAGAGCTTTTCACTGAATGGACCCTGTGTTTAAACTCAAGTCTCTCCCAGACAGATTTTTTTTCCCACTGCATAATACTGCCTATACTCTGTACATTCCTCACATTGTGAGATTAGAAGAAA
>NW_022912631.1:0-420 GCF_012274545.1 Fukomys damarensis
TTCATCTCCCTTGCTTTCTGTCCATCCAGCTTGACTTCCTGGTTACATCTAAACTCAATCAGCACTTCCACAGAACAGCCCTTTATGAATGAGTCGCTATTCACTCTCTTAGTTGACTTTTTTTTTGTGTGTGTGTACCAGGGATCAAACTCCGGACCTTGCACTTGCAAGGCAGGAGAAGAAACCACTGAGCCAAATCCCAGGCCTATTCACTGTCTTAGAAACCAGCTTAGAATCTAATTCCCATCCGTTCTCTCCAGGTTCATTGAGGGAAGATCCATGTATTTTTTTTTACTGAAACCAACAGTCTCTGTAATTACCTGGAGCACTCAGCCAAAACTTCAGGTTCTTTTATAAGCTCTTAATGGAAATTTCTTCTCTTTTCAATGAGACACATACTGAAAGACCAGTATAGTATGG
>NW_022912632.1:0-232 GCF_012274545.1 Fukomys damarensis
CAGGATTGTTGCTGGTAATCCTTGTGCTAATCGTTTCTTCTTCTCCTCTGTTGCATCTTCCAGTAGAGTTTTATGAAACCTATCAGATAGAACCCCAGAGCATATTAAAAACTGAATAGTCTGTGACTTCAGGATCTTGGGTGGTAGGTGTTTATGATGACCACACCACGGAATATTAAATATCTTTGAAATCGGTGCCTTCTTTGCCTTTGTAATTGGAGAGAACCTTTGC
>NW_022912633.1:0-209 GCF_012274545.1 Fukomys damarensis
GTTTCCTCTGTGTTCACATCTTACATAACCACCAGTCAGGAACCTACCATGTACAGACATAGTTGTCTTTGGGCTTCCCCTGAATTTCACTCCTTTCCTCACTTTGTCCATTTTTGGTCCAGGACCTAACCTAGCACCCAACGACGTAGCTTCAAGTCTTCACGCCTTCTTGGTCTCCCAAATCTGTGACAGTTTCTTAGTCTTTCCTT
>NW_022912634.1:0-201 GCF_012274545.1 Fukomys damarensis
TCAGAAATTTATCTTCCTTTCTCTCTTTCTTCTCCTGGTTGTGTTTTGTTTTGTTTTGTTTTGAGTACGAGGGACTGAACTCAGGTCCTGGCACTTGCAAGGCAGGCAGCTGCACCACTGAGCTAAAATCCCAGGCTCTCTCCTGGTTTTCTCACTTCACATACTTAGATATTTTATGATTGTCCCACAGTTCTTGGAAAT
>NW_022912635.1:0-371 GCF_012274545.1 Fukomys damarensis
GACCACTGGTAGCAAAAATGATAAACATATCAAGAGACAAAAAAGCTACAAGGAAGAAGATATCAATTACTATTTTCCTCAGCTGAAATAATGGAAACTTTTTTCAGGAACATAATAATAGCATTTGAGAGACAAGATCTAATGCATAAAATGTAACATTATTTAAAAACAGTATTTAATGCCTTAGAGAAATAAAATATGATAGTAAGAAAAGTGTGATAATTAGAAAACCTGGATATCAGAATATCACGAGTAGAGGAATGGGGGCCATTGAATGTTTCAGCTTTGCACAAGGCCTGACATCTTTATCGGTGGGTTATCTGAATTACTTTCAGGACTATGTCACTAGAGATAACTTTGCTTGGAACAAG
>NW_022912636.1:0-223 GCF_012274545.1 Fukomys damarensis
ACTCCGAGGATTCCTCGAAGAACTGCAGCTCCGGCTCGGGCTCAGGCTCTAGCTCAGGTTCGCCGGTGTCCCTCTTGGGCATCCCTCGATGGTAAAGCACGGAAACTGAGCGTTTGCGCTTTCTCTTGGGGCTCTTATCCAACACGGAGATCACCTGTTCGATGACCCTTTGCCTCTGCAGAAGACAAGAGAGGAAAAGAGAAGAGGCCAGATCAGTGGGGGC
>NW_022912637.1:0-289 GCF_012274545.1 Fukomys damarensis
TTTAAGGGTCAAAACATGTAATTGATATTTTGTAATAGGAGGAAAAGGTCTAAAGGTATTGGGCAAATGGAAGGAGTAGGGGAAATGTAAAAATGGAAGAGAAAAAATTTGTGAAATGGAAAAATATGGAAACAATGTCTTTTTAAACAGGCAAAGGTGGAGGCGGTGAAGGGAGGGCTGAGGAATGAGGAAAAATAAGAACAAAGATAGATCATGTAAAGTCATCCAATGATGAATGTAACTGTACTGTACACATAAAATGTACCAATAAACTTAATAAAGATAAAAT
>NW_022912638.1:0-225 GCF_012274545.1 Fukomys damarensis
GAGCTATTTTTCAGAGTTTATTCTTCAGGAAATAACAGCATTCATAAATGATTATATATATATATATATATATCTTACATATAATAGCATCAGAATCAGACTCAGCTGTCCACAGTGCTGTTTAATCTTTGTCTATGAATGCCAGTATAGTCCTCAAAAAAGTCTAGTAACCTATCACACAAAACAAAAACAGGGAGAATTTTTCTAGCCAGCCAACTACTGCTG
>NW_022912639.1:0-214 GCF_012274545.1 Fukomys damarensis
CACTCATGACAGTCAAGCCCTCATGGCCTAATCACCTCCCAAGGACCGCACCAAGCAACAGGAACCAGCATGGCAAGTACAGAAATCAGCAGACGTCTACCTAAATCCAACATGAATTTTGCTTTGCACTTTATCCCGATTAGGGGCAAGACTCTGACAGTGAGCCAGGGGAAAAGATGCAGTGGCTGCATGTGCACAAGGACTCTTGTGTGCA
>NW_022912640.1:0-208 GCF_012274545.1 Fukomys damarensis
GATCACTCCTCATACATGGCTGGAGTTTGTTTTTTTGGTACCGGGTATCAAATTCGGGACCTCATGCTTGCGAGGCAGGTGGCGGCACCACTGAGCTAAATCTCCAGCCCCTCTGCAGGCATTTGTTATTGGTTGATTTCTTCATAGAAGCCTGACCAAGTATGATTCATTCCAGGGATGCAAGGATGGTTGAACATATGCAAGTCAA
>NW_022912641.1:0-1204 GCF_012274545.1 Fukomys damarensis
ATTAAAAATATAAAACCATTACAGGTATATGTGAATACATTTTCATTTCTCACTGTTCCCTTGTAAAGAATATATTTGTAGCTGGGCATGATAGTGTATGCTGGGAGGATGAGGCAGGATGATAGCAAGTCCAAGCTCAGCCTGGGCAACCTTAGATAGACCTTGTCTAAAAGAAAAAGATAAAGGAGAGTCTGGGGAAAATAGCTCAGTGTGATATCCTGGGTTCGATGTACATTATAATGAAAGCAAAACAAAACAGCTAACATGTTATTTGTGAGGTATCAAGATCTTGTGAACCTGCTTTCCCAAACAGTGCCCATTAGGACCATGAGATTGGGCAGCTCTGCACGGTTCATCAAGCCAGTAGTAATGCAGACAGACATCTGACTAGCAAGGGAATCTTAGCAGAATCTATCAACTTTTCATTTTGTATTCTTTATTGGTAGAAAGCTCCAAACTCTTCAATGTCTCTTTTAGCTGAAGTCTATGACCATGAGATCACTGGAGCATGAGTATAACAAGTGAAAAATCAGGAGTTGCTATATATCTTAAGTGGAGAATGAGTGAACATGGTCTTTTATTATTAGGCATAGCACGACTATTTTTAGAGGAGTTTTAAGCTCCCAGCAAAACTGATAGAAAGGTGTAGAGGTTTCTAATATACCCCATCCCAACACTGTCTCTTATGCCACTTATGCATAGCTTCCCCTATCAATATCACACACCAGAGTGGTGCATTGGATAGAACTCATGAGTCTGCACCCATCAGCCACCCAAAGTCCATAGCATAATACGCGGTGTTGAGTATTCTATGTGTTTGGACAGCATTATATCACACGGAGTATTTTCACATAGTTGACATTATGTAATATGTAGTCCTTTCAGATTGGCTTCTTTCATTTCATAATAAACATTTAAATTTCTTTCATGTCTTTTCATGGCCTTGTAGCTCATTTCTTTTTACTATTGAATAACATCCCATTTCCTGGATTAACCAGAGTGTACCTATCCACTCACCTACTAGTTGGTTCTAAATTTTAAAGCAAATTAGTTATGAATAAAGCTACTGTAAATACACATGTGCAGGTTTTTGTGTGGTCACAAGTTGTCAGTCCTTTTGGATAAGTCCCTAGAAGTTTGGTGACTAGATAATATTGTAAGGACGTGTGTACTTCTGTAAGAAACTGACAACTGTCTTTCAGGT
>NW_022912642.1:0-1357 GCF_012274545.1 Fukomys damarensis
CAAACAAACAAACAAAAAAATGTCTTTTTCTCTATCCCTGATCATCAGAACAACTAGAAGCAGCTTGCTTTCTAAGGGCAAAGCTAAGAATATACCTTCTTTATGTCAGAAGTCTATAAACCCTTCAGCCCTAGGTTGTAAATTAGTATGGAGGTACTTTGATTTCCTTTTCCTTCCATAAGACAGCGTTCTCTTTACACTGATGACATTATGCTAATTGACCCCAGTAAGTAAGAAGTAGTGATTACTTTAGACTTCTTAGTAGGCTTCAGTGTCAGAGGATGGAAAATATATATGAGTAAATTTCAGGGGCTTTCTATTTCAATGAAATTTCTAGAGATCCAGTGACATCAGGCGTGTGGAAGTATCTCTTCCAAGGTGAGAGCTAAATTGTTGCACTTATCTTTTCTAAAACTAGGAAAGAGGTTCAGTACATAGTGGAGGCAACATATTCTTCAGTTAGATGTATAGCTTTGGTTCTCCTATTGACTAGCCTAAAAAGTTGCTAGGTTTGAGTATGGCCAAGAGCAAGTGAAGCTCAGTAACAGGTCCAGAGCTGCTGTACAAGCTGTTCTGCTACTTGAACCATGTGATTAAGCAAATTGAATTATTTCTTGAAGTTTTAATAATAAATAGGTATGTCCTTTGGCAGGACTTTATTGGTGAATCAATGTGCAGACCTTTAGAATTTTGGAATTATTCCCTCAACTCTTCCACAGATAAGTCTATCCTTTTGACAGACAGTTGTTGGATTGCTACTTAACAGGTCTTAGTAAAAATTAAACCCTTGATAATGGGCCACCAAGTTATCATTTGTCCTGAGCTGCCCATCCTGACGTGGGTATTATCTCGGCCTATCAACCCATAAAATTGGCCGTGCACAGCTATACACCATCACCAGTGGAAGCAGCATAGCCCCAAGCAGATCCTAAAGTCCTAAATAAGTTACATAAAGAAATGGCCCAATACTTAGGTACCAACTACTCCTACATAGCATTCTCTATCCCAGCCAACACTTATAACCCCATGGAGAATTCCCTCCAATCAGTTGGTGGTGAAGCAAAAGACTGGTTTTAGGTACAGTTATACATATTAAGCAGGAACTATTCTAAGGTGGACAAGTGCAGCACTACAGCATATAAATTCATTCTGGGGCATCTCTTAAGGATTCTGGTGAAGTGAGTAGAAAATTGCCAACAAAGAACATGGAAAAGAGTTATGTGGACATCTCTTTAAAAGAGCAAGCGATGAGGAAATATTTGTATCTCATATGAATGTTCACCAAAAGGTGACATCTGCAGATGAAGATTTTAATAATGAAATAGATAAAATGGTCAGTTCTGTAGATATCAGTCAT
>NW_022912643.1:0-260 GCF_012274545.1 Fukomys damarensis
AACCAACAAGCAAACATAAATGATTTCCACACACCTCTATATACTTAGGCCTTCTGGTCTTGTGCATCTTCCTTTACCTGTTTTTAACAAGATGCAAAAGTATAACTCTTATAGCTTTTCTAAATTTTTCTGTCTCATTTACTGTTAAACAAACTTCAGTTTAAAATGTCCTTTTTCTGTTTTCATGCTATGATTGTTTTTTCTTCAGGATTACTCGAAGTGGGTTAGTCGTTTGTATGCTTTCCCACATTGAATCCTCT
>NW_022912644.1:0-867 GCF_012274545.1 Fukomys damarensis
TCCAACTGGGTAGCTACCAACGTTCTTTGCCAAGATGATTTTATATAGCAAAATCACCATCTGGCAGCTGTGGGCCAACCACAACCAACCTACAGGACTGCAAGTGTATTTGCTTAGCTAATGTTGATCCAGTAGCCAGGTGAAGCCCACACCTTGGGCACGTGGCTAGCACCCTTAACTTTTCTAACTTATACTGGAAAGGGCCGGGAGCCCTGGTCGATGTTCTGATCACCCGCCCTCCTGTGTGTCTGATGCCTGTCTGTGCCCACTGACAGTCTAATCTCAAGCTGCTGTTCCTTTCTAGGGGACTACAGGCCTGGCTGTTGTGTCTCCTCTTGAGGTCCAGCCCTCTTCAGATTCACCTCCAGCCACAGCACAGGTGTGTCTCAGCCTCAGCACTGACTCCCTGGAGGGCACGATCCCTCTCTGGCTGCTGGTTGGCTTCTGTCTAACTTAGCTGTCCATAACATTAGCATGGAAAAGGCAAGTGTAATGAGGAAGAAATCTTGAAAGGAATCTTATAACATCACACAGAATTTAAGAGATTCACAAGGCTGGAGGTACTTAATAATTGATTTTTAACATATTTAGAGAAAAATATCACAAAGCGTAGTTTATTGTAGCTTGAAGATTTTCTTACTGAAGAACTTTCTGACTAAAATCACCTTAACAGCCTGTACCCTAAAATCTCGAGTGATGGGTAAAATGAGCAATGATAGTAAGTCTCATATGTCAGAAAACAAAATTGTACCTGATGTATAATGTATACATTTTAACACTCTATGGTCAGCTGCCAAGTTAACGTCATCTCACTGAAAAGAGTAACTACCTCAGAGAAGTGGTGTGGCCAGTGGAAAATCTTCCTTT
>NW_022912645.1:0-331 GCF_012274545.1 Fukomys damarensis
TCTCTTTGGTTACATCTTATTTGATTAGGGATGCTTTAAATATATGCATATATTGTAAATATAATAAATGTTCAAAGATGTAAATATTCAGAAAATAGAACAGGGTAGTAATAGGCAATAAATTATCAGAACACTTGACTAGTAGAGGCTACTTTGGCTATAATGGCAAGAAAATTGAAAAAAATAATGAGTGATATTTAAATAGTTCTACATGCTTAGAAGATTACTAAGCACATGACAATATAGGGCAGGAGTATTCAGGCAAAGGAAATAAGATATACAAATATATCAATAACAGAATAAGTTTGTGTGCTACTTCAAAAAAAAAAAA
>NW_022912646.1:0-243 GCF_012274545.1 Fukomys damarensis
CCTAATGTTGAGTGAAGTAAATCACACTTGCATGGTTAAATATCACGTTTTCCTTATATGAGACACCCAAAACATAAGTAAAGAATGAAAGAAAAGATAGTGGGGAAGGGGTGGATAGATCTTTTGCGTAAAGGAAAGGGACAAAGAGATGGCAAGGGCAAGGGAAAGGCTGGAAAAAGCATGAAGGTGTGTCGTAAGCAAGGAACAGCTCCTCACCAAAGTGCCATCATTATGTACAGCGAA